>NW_028186564.1:88703-108029 GCF_003343005.1 Rhea americana
GGGCAGCCGTTGGGGGCAGCCGTTGGGGGCAGCCGTTGGGGGCAGCCGTTGGGGGCAGCCGTTGGGGGCAGCCTCCTGCAGGACTGCTCCCCTCTTTGAGTTTATGGCTAGGGAAGTAACCCAGCCCTCGGAAGGATATTAAAGCTTTGCACGAACCTAAGCGACTTGCATTGCAAATGGAAACAAGCCGTCTCACCACGGCTCACCGCTCTTTGTCCTGCTTGGTCCAAACGCCACGGTGTCTTTATTCAGGCCCAGAGTAAAGCTTTTCAGCTCAGACCTTTGATAATGTGAGCTAAAAAGCTGGGATCTTTCCTTGATTCTTGTGGTTGTTTCTGCTGCTCAATTCTGCCACTGTATTTAACAAAATACTGTGGGGTAAATCACCCAGAGGCAAGTTAGAGTGCTTCGTTTCTGCTGCTAGTTAAGATATGTTTTAACCAGCCTCCTCCACAAAAAAGGTACTTTCCACCCATGTCTTAAAACCCACCAGCCCCTGCAAATCTGGCTTTAGTGTCTGCTTAACCAGATGCTGCTAAGTGACAGCAATTGGCTTTCCTCGTTTCCCACCTACTCAGAGTCAAAGCAGGTTCCTGATGCCAAACAACATTTATTTTTCAATATAGAAACATTCTTGCCTGACTCAGCCTTTGCACACACCATTTCTCAGAAGTGCTGTTAGCATTAGGTAACTCGGCGCTGAAGCACTTGTCTCTCTAATACCCAGATCCCCAGGAAGCTGCCTTCAGAGAGCTGCCTGGTTGATAGCATCCCTTGGCCACAGCTACGTAGCTGGGATTTCATGGAGACGAGCAGGGGAAAAGAAGCATTTGTCACCAAACTCGTACCTTCAGCAGACAGCTAAAGCACCGAGGCCGTATATTTGATGCAAGTCCTGCTCACTACAGGCAGTTTCATAGATGCTATCGTTCTCGGGCCTTATCACTCTCCACGGGCTGGCAGTCTGTTATATAAATGGACTCCCACCACATCAAAGACAGAGGGTCAGGAAACTGGATTACTGTCTTCCAGCTGTAAATATGACTAGCAGACTACAGGTCTGACTTCTTAGAGGATCATGTAACATCAGAACCAGAAGAAAGGAAAGATAAAAGGCAAATGGTTGCAGCTAAAGTCCTCTTCTCTACTGATAGAGGTCAGCATCTGTTGACTAAAGGGCAGAGGAATACAAGGCTCACCTGGCTCGCAGAAAGAGAAGCTGAAGGAGCCAGCAGAAAGCGTTTGCTCCTTCTCTGGGCAAGTGAGCAAGCAGGCCAGTGCAGAGCTAAGCTAATGGTCAAAAGTCCGAAAGTGCTTTTCTAAGCTAAGTCGGAAGCACTGACTTAACCATTGCTATTCCACCCCTTTTTGCAGCACGGCGCATTGAGACTTTGTTGCACGATTAGTCTACAGAACCCATCACCGCAGATGGATTTGAGAGGAGAGTCGGCAACAGAGGTGCCATGAGAGCTTGATATACAAATACTCACAACCAAAAAAACCTTTTATTTTGCTAATCCCCATATTTACAGTTCTGGTAGCCAGGAATACTGAGGGGAAAACTTTTGTGAGGGAAGCTACACTTCTGGACAAGATTGGGAAGACTGTCACACTGTCCTCCCCCTTTCCTGTGAATATCTTTAAATGCTTTTTCTCTGAGGCCAGCATATTTGCTATCAGCCTTTTGCTGCTAACCTTTCGTTCAACCCTACTGCATTAGTGTGTCTTTCTCTTGAGTCACCAAAAAATTAGTAATAAAATTAGTAGAGCAATTATTAGAAAGGCCTTTCCAGAAACCTAGGCACAGAAGCCTGACCCTGCCTCAAAGTCAAAGTTGAAATCATACAAAAATTATACTGACCAGGAATAGCTGGAAATAGTAGCAGCATTCTTCAGCAGCAAAGGCTATAACACTTAGAAAAAAAAGAGACTGAACATACCGCCTCTTGCAACTTCATCTAAGATGAGACACCTGTGACAAATGAAGCCAAACAGACTAACAGGTGGTATCAAGTGAGAGCACTGACTGAACTTCAAAATCATCTGTGTTCTTTAATTCACTCCCTTCAGCATCTTAATGAAGCCCAGTTCAGAGAGCACGATAAAGCAAAACAGGAGAAAGCTTTGCTTTTAACTATCTATTTGTAAGTGTTAGAAGCCATGTGTAAAGCTGTTCGTTTAAGCTTTTGGACCATCTGTAAAATGGGGCTTGTGACCATGATGATGATAGTAAGACAGAGGAAAACCTCATCTCAAAAAATGAGGCCTGTATATAGAGTGGTTCTGCAGAAAAGCTCGAGAGCAGCCCACGCTTTCTCCAGAGCAGGCTGCTTTAGCTTGCTATAGTTACAGAAACGAAAGCCAGAGAGTGGGTAAGCTCAGTGTCCATAGCCTCTGCAGGCTGAGCAGGACGGAAGTGCAACTTGCTTACAGCAAGCTTTCATGAAGAGTCCCACTCCCGCTGGGAGAAAATCTCTAAAATGTCTCCCTGCTTTTCTTCTGTGCTAAGGGCCTGTTGCTGTTAGCTAGGATCTAAACGGGAAGCTTGTTAATTCCATTTTCCTATGTGTAGGGTGGGAAACACAAGTTTATACTAATTGAGATAGGCCCTGCATTCAGGCTTTGCAAGAGAGTTTAAACCAGACAAAGTAACACAAAGTTAGAGCAGAAAGCAAGAAAAAGAAAATACCTGTCTTTTTACATGCAAAATATAATTAGCTGCTTCAGCCAGAGTCTAAACAGATTCATGAAAGGATTAGACATTTACACGCATAATAAGAATATCCAGATCAACAAGCAAGGCCAAAGTTTGCAAAAAATACAAACTCATTTTTTAGGGCAGAGACCAACCTCTGGCAGACAGATGTTAGGAAAGGCTCCTCAGTGTGGGTTGTCCCATAATTTCCTCCCTAATTTTATTGCACCTTCTTCTGAAGCACTGTTGCATACAGGAAACTATACCAAATACAGATCAGTCCAGGCTAGCAGTTCTCCACTGGGTGATTTTTATAGGGAGCTTTGCTAAGAAATTCATGCGCGTTGCACATTTCTCTCATTCATCTTTAATAACTTAACTGTTAAGCATATTGTTAGAAAGCAAGCATCATACCTCACTCAGCATGAAAACCACAGTGGAAGAAGACTTGTGAAACATTTAATGGTATAAAAAAATGGATGTAAGCCACAGAGGGGGGCAGTGCCAGCACTGAAAATATTCGCTAGGTGAGTTTGATATAGCATAAATGCAAAAGCAACTAAAAGGAAATAAAATAAGTTTTGTGCAGTCCACTGAGGAACTTCAACAGATCACTACAGGCAGCAAGCCAGCCTTTCAAGCTAGGACTTAGTTCACTAGCATTTCAAAGGCAGGGGCTCCTTGACCCCAGGTAAGTCTAGGCAGGCTGCACAAACACACTTTCATTTAAGCTCTCACCTGTGGTGAAAGCAACCAACTGTTTTATTAGATAGCCCTGAAAGCAGAAGTCATTCACGGCAGCCTTCCTGTCCTCCTCTGGTAGCTAGAGTAAGCATCAGATTTGGGGTTTGCTATGTTCTTATGGAACTTTTAATAAGCAACAGAGATTCGTGCTTTTATGCTCATGGATCACAGGGTTGATCCCTGACAGACAATGCATACACTGACAATTTGTAATTTACTAGAAACCTAGGACCTAAATTTCTAATTGATGCCAGACTACATAGCTTTTCTAGCAGCTTGTTCTTCTAGTCACTCATCAGTTGAAGAAACATTCTTGTTTTCTTCATCATCAAGCAAATCTTTTAGCTGTTGACGAGCAAACTCCTCAAATACCAGCTCTGCATCACTGAAATGGAAGAAACACAGGTCTTTCAAAATGATTTCAGCACTTTTTTTTAATACTATCCGACCAAAGGCAGCATGTAGAAGGAAGAAGAAAAGCCAGGAGCATACTCTGATAATGTTTTCTTTGTCTTCAGAGGGGTTTGGATCCAAGTCCCACACACTATCTTGATCGGTGTTATCCTAGCTGGCATGAACAGCATTTGATTGAACAAGTCAGGACACAAACTGAGGAGGTTTTTTTCTGTACTGAATCATGCCTATCCCAGCTAAATATGTCAGCTAGCTGAACAGCCAGAAATAGCTTGAAAGAATCTTCATCTAGAATTAAAATGGGAAACCTTTCATCCTTATTCCTTCTGTACTAAAATATAAGCACACAGTTGAACAAATTGAGTTCCTGAAACTTGCAGAGCTATAGAGCATCAGCTGATTCTCTGCAACTGTGAAGCAAAACATGGTCACTTAAACTAGTTTCACATGGTCGGTCACTGCCGTTCAACTGATAGCAGTAATTTGTCAGGCCACAGTAACTTACTCACTTTGGGTTTATGTTCATACTCTGTGAGCCCTGGGGATTTCTGGACCAATCTTGGGAATTTCCAAATAATCAACTCTCGACTGCAGCCGAAACATAAGATACTATAAAAAGAAACTTACCAATCCTTCCCTGTAATTACCAAGGGGCAGTAAAGGAGGAAAAAAAGACACAACAGATAGTTAGAACTGTGATGCTAAGAACAGCAGAATATTTATAAAGTGAGGAGATAAAACAGTTTCAGTGACAAGTGGCAGGATTTAGAGCAATATAAGAATTCAAAAAAATCCTAACACGTGCGTACATGCACCTGATAAAGCAAAACTCAATCTCCTTATTGGAAAAAGCACTCTAGCAAAGTCACCCATGACATCAGAAGGGCTGAGAAACAAAGACAGATTTTCCCATTCAGGCTGCAGCAGCCACAGCTGCGAGAGACATCTGTGCATGCACTTCTACTCAGAGATGACAGCGCGTGTATGACATGATGGTGCTTTTCATTGGTCTGTCACCGTGCTTTAAGTAGCTGGTTGATCAAAAGATGACTCTCATGTTCAATAAACACGAAGGTACTGAAATCAAAGAGAGGCCAGAATACAGAAAGAGCTAGAAAGGCTCTCCTCTGGCAGGTTACACATACGAGAGGCAACACTCTGGATTTCACCCTTGCCTAGGCATTAGCCTGAGACCTTTGGCACATGTGTTTCCCTAACAGGATCTTTGCTAAGCACACTGTAATGAAGCAGTGCTCAGCTTGCTAGCAGGATTCCTTGGAAGGTGTCTCAGTACAACCCAAAATAAGCAGAACAGATGGTACTGCAGTTGTGAAATGGGGGCAGGGATTGTTTGGCTTTTACAGTTACTTTAGCTTATCAAGTAGCGCTTCCTGTCTTATTTCTCATGAATTTAAATCAGGGAAACAAACTGCCACTAGGCCATGATTCCACAGAAGTCGGTAGGGATTTGGGATGCTTCAGTGACTGGAAACTCGCTCGCTGGAGAATTCCCACCCGCAGCTCACTGACATCAAGGGGAACAAGCGGTGACTAGCACTGCTGGAAAAATAAGCCTTAAAAGTGTGTCAAATGGGGCACGCTGTAGACAGAACATCTCAGATGGACCTTGTGAAGACATTCGTGATGGTGTCTACCCAGACTCAGAAAGGATAATTTCCTCTGCTCATGGATGCTGAAGTGACATCTGGAAAGTCAGTCTGAGGGCGTCCATGCTTGATTGAAATAAATTTGAAATGAAATATTTAGAATGCAGCTTTTAAAATTTCCAACATACGAAGCATTGTTCTCATCTTATTCTCATCTTATTTTTCCTCCAATTTTTGTTCTTTAAATAGTCTGCTCTCTTCTCCCTCTTTGAAGTACATTCATTACTATGGGAACAGTGACATCAGTGATGTGGGCGAAGCTGAGTGATATCCACCAATGCAGTCTGAAGTTGATTTTACAGAATCAGTTCAGGAAGAAAGAGGTATTGTTTCAGTTAGGCATATGGCTTTTTGTCAGATAGATACTTAGTGAATCAATGTCTAGGCAGATACACTAAAGCCTTACCTCTGAGGTAAGATTACATTCAAAGGACTTGAGGCTGCTACACTACCTCCTGTAGGCTTGTTAAATGGAAGTCTGATAAACCCTAGCAGGAGCTGAGCGCACTCCACATTGTTATCTTGCTGTCCTGTGGCTTACTTAACATTGCAACACTGAAAGTTTCTCAGGAACCTGAAAAGGGGTAGGCTTTTGGTTTTGCTTTTTTAAACTGGCATCTCAGCAATTGCTGTGAGGGTTAGGATGGGGGGCGGGCATAGATGAGGCTCCAGAATGTCATCATCCTCTTTGCAGAAGGTTTTCTGTAAGCTTTTATTATGCAGCCACAGAAATGATTCCATATAATTAAAGTTGTGACATATGGTAATTTTCATTAAAGGCTTGCTTTTAACCTCTTTTAAATTCGTAGGAAAAAAAAAAAAGAGTAGGCTGTGTTATTTTTCAAGACATTCAAGTCCTTTAAAAATTCACCAATTTCAACCAGCTACAGTTCAATACAAGGCAGGTATAGTGTTAGGGTTAAAGGGACACGGCATTGATGGGTGTCTTGAAACCAGCCCTTTCCTGCAAGTTTAACAGGGGAGCAGATAAATGACCATTTGTTGACTATCAGTAAAAACAAAAGCCAGGGTCCAAGACATAGGGCCCTGACACTGTAGAACATCAGGAGAAGGGCAGGAAAACCCCTCAACTAGAGAACTCGTGCTGAGAGCACAGCCTGGAGCAAAACCTAGTAGGAGCTTCTGGGCTAACTGCTGACCTAGGAGAAAGGGCTTGGAAGCATGGAGATGCGGCCCAATTTCAATCTATCTTAAAAGATGCTCATTTTTGCCAATAGGCAGAAAAGCCAGACTGTGACGGGAGCTGTTGTTTCTCCTAAAAATAACCACCTGCGAACCACGTGGGTCCAAAAGCAGTTGCAAAACCAGCACACATGAAACATGCAAATGTCGGTCTATAAGAAGTCCAAGACAAGGAAGCTATAAATAAACCTGCAAAAGGAAAGGCAGCAAGCAGTTTCTTTTCTGCCTCCTCCAGCAACAGAAAAAGAAGAGCAAGCAATGTGCGATAGCCATGCGCTCTGACAAACCCGCTTTTTACTCCGAGTGACGTACGCTTCCGATCCCACTCGCAGGCAAATAAAAAGGGCAAATCAATCCGCTGTGAAATAAAGCACAGTGCAGCAGATCACACTTGCCCCAATATGGCCCTGAAAAAATTAAACCATTTTCTTGGAATGCTTATATTTTCTTCCATTCTGTCTGAGGTTCTCTACACTCCAATCAGCTCTGCACAATTAAATACAGTAATGCTAAACATGTTTTATTTACTTTTGCCATAAACCACCTTGGTTAGAGAAGGAGAAGGGGGATTACCCCAGGGCAGGGGATAAACCATAACATGTGGTACCTTGTCTTAGGGGCAGGCATTTTTTTTAATCTCATTTTAGCTTTGGCTCTATAAGCTGGCTACTTTGACATTTTTCTTTCTCCTGGCTGTATCTTAAGAAGTGGCAGTAGAATAAGCAGAAAAGTGCAACAGTCAAATTTGTTACTACTGACTCATCAGTAAAAGCAAAAGGGAATGGAAAAAGAAGATAAGGAGTGATCTCAAAATCCCCTGGCCATGCACCCTTGCCTACATCCACTGCCGAGGCTGCTGAATAAATCAAAACATAAGTATTTTAACTTGTGGGGCCTTTAAGAGTCTGAACACTGCTTGTTGAAGCTCCATCTCTGCAATTAAGTCTTAATTCACTTGATTCCAAATTAGATGTTATTTCACTAATGAAGCACATCTCTCTGAGTTTATGTACTAAGCTGATAGAATAAAAAGTGCATCTCCAAAGCATGAAGGCACAACTGAGAAGAGTGATTAGACACAGGGCATGGAAAACTACCAGCCGATAAAGCCAGAAAGATTTTTAGTTTACCAGCTTCATGTGGGAGGCTGTTTTATTCGCTGCAATGAGCTCAGACACTGCGCTTCAGCGGAGTTTTCAGATCAGCTCTACAGGCTTCAGGGGAATTTGCCTTTGTGTTCTACTTTCCTTTTTTAAAGAGAAAGCATTGGTTTCTCCAGTTAACTCTTTGTAGGGCTTTCCCATGGGACAGCTCCTGAAACCCTCCAGTTTCTGTCAAGTTAGATGAAACCTGCCATTTCTGTTGTACAAAAGGCGTGAACCACAGTTCTCTTCTGACAGCAAGCTCTTAGAGGACTTTGATGTTGCAAACAATATGTGGGCTGCGTCTTTAGTAAGAGGATGTGTTGGGGGAAGTGATCTGTGAAATATTGCAGTTCTTTATTTCCCTTGTGAAGTCTTCTGCCCACATCCTTCAGAGTGCACTATATAAAAGAGAGTTTTATCAGCCATCCTTTGAAATTATCTTAGAGGAAAGAGCTGCCTAACTTCCATTTTTCCTCATATTCCAATGGCTTCTGCCAGAATTATATGCCTGAGGCAAGGGTAGCAAAAAAGAAGGGGGGGATGAGGTATTGTTAACACTGAAATGTGGTGTCATGTCAAAAAAATTCACACCACACTAAAAGTATGCACAAAATTCCTTACAGATGCCTGAGTCTTCGGATGGTTCCCGTTTGAAGTTTTCCAGCTTTCCTCAGAATCCACAAAAGCTCCAGGTTTTGGGTCCTGGAGCTGCCCTGCCACCTCTGTGGTGTGAGGCTCCCCACTGACACTAGATGGCCCTCAACAGCTACCTTCTGGGGACACCGGCCCTTCCGGCCTCCTGGGCTTGGGGAACTGCTGCAGTGAAGTTTGAGGGAAACACTTTAGCATGTGCAAGCTGCCAGAACAGGGGAAAAACCCCTGCCAAGCTGCTCTCCTACCCTGACTCAACACTGGAGATCATGAGCAAGTGCACAGCAGTGTCCCTGTTCTGCTGGTGCAGTGTGAAAGGGAAACACGTAGCGTGGACACAGTTATACTAACAAAAATGTTTGTTTTGCATCAGTTTCTCCCAGGTGGTTCAGCCTTCCCAGGGCTATGGACCGACCCTGAGGATAGAGGCCGCTCTGGGCTGTGTGGCTTTGGGGCAGCTGAGCTGCTCCCCAGTGACACAGCCGTCTCCTCCGCGGTCACAGCAGAGAGGCGGCAAAAGGGGAGGGTAGATTTGTCCACGGACTCATGGTGCTGCTCTGATGGGGGTGTAACATGTGCAGTAAACTTCTCCCATGAACATGTGCTGGGGGTCTGCTGAGAGGCCCTGCTGGTGCAGCTCACTATTTCCCAATGGAAATAGGAATTTGCTGTGGAGCAGTTCTCAAAGGGGAGTGAAGAAACCTACCTTTCCCCACTCTGGCACACCCATAATTAGCAAACACTGATTCCCAACCAGAGTAATATGAGTGTGGAAAGGACCATCACTCTCTCTCTTCATTATTCACATTTGTTTCCTTCAACAGCTTAACACGACCAAGACTAAGGGCCACCCCTTTTTAATGCCTGGCTTCCAGCACAGAACATAGCTCCCATCTCTGGATAGCTTATTTTATAGTCTCCTTCATCTTTTTCCAGTGGTCACGTTCTTAGATTCAGCAGCTTCAGGTAAGTTTGGGCTCAGGCTGGATTCTTGCCAGCTTTACCATTCCACACTTCCATTTACTGGCTTGGCTCTGAATAGGTATTGCTCTCAGGTACCTACACACAGATACTTACTGCTAGGACCACACCATACACACTGTGGCCAAGGCAACATCAGCACAGTGGTAATTTTATTTGTCCAACTTTTTTTGCCCAAAACTACCAATATCTTTTTTCACCTCTTAACTCTGCTTAGAAGTATTCTGTTTTTTTAAAAAATACTCATGTGTTTTAGGTGTTTTCTGTAAAAGACTTGTTCACTGCCTTGGAATCTGTCTGGAAATTGTTAACAGCTGCATTCAGGACATTTTGCATGGTAGTTGTGAGATTTAACTGTGCAGTGCTTCCCCAAGGCCCTGTGATTGCAGTTGTGATTCCACAGATGAAAGAGAAAAAAAGAGCATGATCCTGTTTCACCTTCTCTCATCTTAGCATCCCTTCTTGTTATGTGTACCTTGGGGCTAATAAACATAGCAGTCCCCTTGCTGGCCTCTTCTGAAATCTAAAGGCTTCCTGTAGAATCAATCACTGCAGGACTTGCAATGGGGCAAGATTTCACCTAAGACTGATAAGCAAAATAGGAAAAATGAGGCAAAACTGACCTGCTGTGTTCTTATCCTCAGGTCTGGGGTGCATGAGACGAAATGGCAGCTCTGTGCCCACTTCACTTTGGGGAGAAGAGAAAATTCATGAGATCTACAGACCCATTCATGCCTCGTTTAGTCCCCTTGCCTTCCTAGCCCATGCCAACCCAAGCCCTGAAGTTCAACATAACCCATTATTTCATTTTTTTTTCTAACCGTAACTTCTTCCTCAGAAAGAGCTAAACTCATATCTCCATAGAAATCCCTGGGCACATCCATTTTAGTAAGCTGGACTGATTACATACTGAACTATTATTTTACTTGCACGTAGATAGATCAGACACATCTTTGTAACCAACTCATTTTAACAACTGAATGTGCAGTTTCGTATTTCTGTCAGCTTAAGGGGTAGTTTCTTATTTTTAGGGAGATGAGGAGGTGAATAGGAAAGAGGGTAAAAGGACAAATTAACAACTATGACTGCATGATCTGAAAAGGAAGAAGATTTAACTGTTTTACCTGGACGTGAAGTCTCCCAGCATGCTACAGAAGGAAACAGGGAGGAAAAGAAACACCACCATATTTAGCACCTCCTCATTGCACTGCTACACCAAATATTGTTTTATTGGTGGACTACTGACATGACTTTTCCCTGGTCCTTTCCTCATATCCTTTTCTCCACTTGCCACAAAGCAAACATTCAAATAACCATGTTTTTACGAAAGGTGATTTTTATTTTTCATGTCCTTCCCATAGACAGAGTCCAAGTTTTTGAACCTCCGAACAAATATCAGCCTGGCTCCTTTTCCAAGGGCCTCAGAGCCAAGGGACAAGGACGAAGTGAGCCAAGGGACCACAGAAGGCAGCAGTCATTTTATCACATGCTTTAGGCAAACCACTGACCCATTTTTACGTTACAAAGGAGGAGAGATAGATGAAAAACAAATGCAAACAACAGCTGTGATCAACTGAGAGCTACCTCTTCTGCACTGTACCCTGGGAATTAACTCATGTGGATAGTATCAGCTTCTCCCAGATAGGTGGCTCAGCAGAGAACCCGAGTAACGGCATTTACCACTCTCAGGCAAACGTCTCTACCTCTGCTCTCGGAGAGAGCAAGAACTCCAATATGAAGGTTCAAACAAAGTGTCTTTTAAATTCTTATAAACTGAAAGTTATTTTTGAAGCAAAAAATTGCAATGCAAACCAGAGGCTCCAACTTCAATCATAAGTCATATTTCATCTAAAGAAGGTGATCCAAAGCCTCTGGCTCAGAAAAAGTTTTTGGGATAGGCCAAGACAGACATGAATTGCATGCAATTCAGGCTCTGGAGGGAGCCTGATGTTCTAGAATATGTGTCCTTCCTCTTAGCGTGAGTTGTCCTGCCCATTCTCCAATGGGGTTCACGGTTCACACACTCCACTCTCTTAATTCTATGCAAATATAGCAAAAAGTCTATTACTCTTACCCTGAGACAACGAGCTTCACTCTGACCTTGTAGGAAACCAGAATCCCCATCACCGTCTTGTCTATTCCATCCTTAATGCTACCAGAGGAAAACATATAGTGGGGTTAGACAGTGCAACAGCTAGAGGTCACAACATACAGCTGGAGTAAGAGCTAGGTGAGCATCGCATTCTCACAAAAGTGATGAAGTAACATGTTAGAATCTTCGGGACGGCTAATACCTCTCCAGGTCAGTGATCATCCTTTAGTCTGAATGAATACGAGAGGGATGAGTCGCACATTCAGATGTGCTTGTCTGGATACAGGTAAAAGCTCCTGATAAATTAGTCTCCTCTATCCTCGCTACTTCTTTATAACCCTCCACTAGCTCAGACCATTTAAAACTCCACTCACATGGTACTAGAAGCCAAGTTAGTGTCTTCGTCCTTTAGCTTTCCATCCAGGGCTATTTCCTGGATCTTCCGGTTATTTGCTAGCAAGGGCAGAAGTGTCAGTGTCTTGGTGAGGCTGCTGTTCGGCTGCACCTTCTCCCTGAAAATAGCAAGCAGGTGACAGAAGGAAAGTGAAGCACACTCTAATTTAAGTTAGAAAGCCAGTTAAGAGAATTTCAAAACAGGTTACAAAGCCATCCACAAGAAGTGGGATTTACCTGTCCAGATTTAGATGTCTACAAAGCAGATGTCTGCATTTCCCTTTGTAATCAGCAGACAGGAACAAGCACTTGCAGAACACGATTCATTTCACATTAAGGCAGACACCTGAAGTAGGGCAAACTATGCCACAGACCTCTCAAGTAGGACAAAACAAATCCTTGTTTAAAAGATCAGGACTCAAAGGAAAGCCTGCTCCTACACTGCAGAGCAAAAAGCAGGAAAAAAAAAGGTATTTCTGAGGGGGTCCAACTCTCCTCAGAAAGCAAGGTTCAGTGCACCGCCAATACAGTGCAATGCACAAGAGCAGGTGGTTCTCCACACCATCAATTGACTCAAGGTTTTCATGTGTGGGTTCTTTTTTTTTTTTTTTTTTTTTTTTTTTTAAGGCCAGATGAAACTGAAATGGCGTAAAATATGCTGACCTCAAGCTAGAGCATGGCTCACTTCCAGCTAAATAGCAACATCTTCTAGAAAAACGTTGCAGCTCCATTTAAAGATTTCAAGCAACAGGGAGCCCTCCACAGCCCCTTCTAAGTTTTTCTCATAGGCAATTACTCTTCAGCCAGAAGAGCTCTTCTGCAGCCTGCACCTAGTCCCTGAGTGGAGGAGCAGCACACTTGCTGGCTATGTGAAAAAGGAGACCAACCGCATTCAGAGGGAATGGGTGCTGTGGGGGGACACGCACCAGGGAGAGAGGAGAGAGCTCTGTAACAGCAGGCAACTAACTGACAGAGGACAGCTAGGAGTCTCTCCTGCTTCTGAAGACGAAGGTAATTAAGAGGGTGTACACTGTAGCAAGAAGGGATAAATAGAGCTTTCAGGTACTCACTGTGCTTCCTCTGCAGCTACTACTTTTGTATAGTAGTCACTTGAGTATAAAACGACATTGGCAACCTGCTCCACTGAGTGAGAAAGGAGAAAGGGGACAATCAGCAGTGCACACGCATCAGAAACACAACACAGCCACCCCACCAGGAGCAGAAGACACTATGAGGGGAACAGGAAAGCCTTAAAGCTTGAAGGGACCACTAGGATGGGCAGTGTGACTTGGTTACAGACCAATATAACACATGTGGGCAAAGTCTATATCCCCAGAAAGAGATCCAGCCTTGATTTGAAGATAACAGAAAGTCAACAACCCACGGTTTCCCTTGGGAGCCTGTTCTTTCCATTATAAACATCTGCATCTTTCTTCTCTAAACGTGTCTGTGTGTGTCTCCGGTCACTGGCATCTCTCACATTATCTATGGCCAACTCATTTGCATTGAGGAGATATCATAGAATCAGTAAGGTTGGAAGGGACCTCTGGAGATCATCTAGTCCAACCCCCCTGCTCAAGCAGGGTCACCTAGAGCATATTAGACAGGGTTGCATCCAGGCAGGCCTTGAAGATCTCCAGAGAAGGAGACTCCACAACCTCTCTGGGCAACCTGTTCCTGTGATCTGTCACTCTCACAGTGAAGAAATTCCCCCTCACGGTCAGGCGGAACTGCCTGTGGTTCAGTTTTTGCCCATTGCCTCTTGTCCTGTCACACGGGACAACTGAAAAGAGTTTGTCCCTGTCCCCTTGACACCCTCCCTTCAAGTACTTATACACATTGATAAGATCCCCCCTCTAAACAGGCCCAGCTCTCACAGCCGTTCCTCAGAGAGCAGATGCTCCAGCCCTCTGATCATCTTTGTAGCCCTACGCTGAACTCTCTCCAGAAGCTCCATGTCTCTCCTGTACTGGGGAGCCCAGAACTGGACACAGTACTCGAGATGCGGCCTCACCAGGGCTGACTAGAGGGGCAGGATCACCTCACTCGACCTGCTGGCAACAGTCTTCCTAATGCACCCCAGGAGACCATTGGCCTTCCTGGCCACAAGGGCACATTGCTGCCTCATAGTCAGCTTATCATCCACCAGCACTCCCAGGTCCTTCTCTGCAGAGCTGCTCTCTAGAAGGTCAGTCCCCAGCTTGTACTGGTGCCTAGGGTTATTTTTCCCTAGGTGCAGAACTCTGCACTTGCCCTTGAACCTCCTGAGGTTCCTCTCCACCCAGCTCTCCAGCCTGTCCATCATCACCAAGCAGACTGGATACCAAGCTGCTGCCTGCAGACTGCCATAATAAGTGGCCTCTATCCTCCAGTCAAACACCAAAAACCTTGGGTACTTCCGACTGAAACACTGAGGAGAGAATCTGGGGACCAGCAAGGTCTTTCTAAGCTTCACAGAGGCAAAGAAAAATATTTGGAGGTCTCTGAAGAGTGTATCAGACTACAGAGGCTGGCACTGAATTGGCTTTTTCCATGCTGGACTTGTATGAAACCCTCAGCAACTCTCTTCCCGTCCTTTCTCCTCTCTTTCTCATCGGTTGTCTCCCAGACAGACATCTTTCAGATGTCTCTGAAACCTCAGACACAGCTGCATGTACTCTGGGGGGCATCACACCCACAGTAGGGCCCCTCACTCTGGTGCCCTGATCCCCACAGCCCCTGCCTTGCCCTCGGGAGGTGCCAGTCCCTTTCTGTTTTCTAGAGGGGAGATACTGGTGCCTGAAAATTAAGCCATGTGAGTACCCCGAGAGACAGGAAAAAGCCTATAGTGTTTCACCCCAGGAACAGCAGGAGAGAAACAGCAGAGCATCGGGCAGAGGGACAAATTCCTGACTTGCACATGCTGCCTGCTTAAGCAGCTGCAAGCACTACTTTCTGGCCCTCTTTGAGCCCTCCCGTCATATAGTCCTAATATCCCAAGCAACAGTAAAAACATACCCGTCACTTTGATCTTCTTCACGGTTTTCTCTGTGTTGTTGGTGACAGTGATAGTGACTGGAATGGGCTCGCCGTGGTAGTACACCTAGGAGGGGTTTGGTTCACAGAAACCTCAGCATGAGGCTTCGCCCAAGCCCTAGCACCCCTCTAGTCCCCCATCATAAATCTCCTCCCAAGGGCCAGAGAAGGCAAGAGAACCCTTCCCAGTAGCTTCCACTGACCCCAAATGAGCCTGGTAGAGGGGTCTCAGCCTCTCTAGCAGTAGCTACAGACAGAAATTACCTTAAAGTGCTTGAGTACTGGGACAAGCCAGTGCCAGCAGAAACAGGACCTAAGTAACACTGGAAGTATCTGCTATGGGCAGTAAAATGGATATTGCCACTGAAATGCTATGATGGCCACATCCCTGGCCATGGTCCTCACCTCTTTACTGAGGCATGCTTTCAAGTGTAATGGCTTGTTGGACATGAAGAACTGCCAGGTGGTCTCTGCACATGGCTGGGGTCCCAGCTCTTCTGGAGCATACTGTACCTTACGGATCAACAGGCGCACCGAGCTCCTGTGAAGCAGCAGGAGACATGACAACATGGCACTTATTTCTGCTTGGCAGAGGCAAGAGTTCTGTGTTAATGTCCACCTTACACCCAGGAGGTTTGCTGACAAGCAGGGCAAAGCTGAACAAGCCACCATGGTGCACTACTGCACCTCCCACCCCCTCCTTACAGAGGGCATGGATGGAAACAGCCACGTGCACAGATGTCTCATTACCTCTTGTGAATCCTCTCTTCCACATTCTCTGTTGAGAAAGCCTTCACCTCAAAGTCCACCCCGCATATCTGCCAGTAGGAGAAAGGGGACAGGTCTGAAACCAGAGACTCACAAACCAAGCACATCTGCAGACGTTTAGACATCTTTCTTAGACATCTTAGACAGCTGGCATGAGCAGATTCCTGCCAGTTGCAAACTGCTCTGGCCTCCAACAGTTGTAGTAGAAATCCCTGCCAGCTGGGGTGACAGCATCCACTTGCACTATGCTCTTGGTAAGGGTTAATTCCCAGCATTTGACAGATGATATCCCTGCTCCTAAAAAGCTTTTTGTAGCAGTACTGCTGTACATTTAAAGTTCATAAGCACCCTTTCAAGCTGTAAGACTGATCAGCCTGCAGGACTCTCCAAGCTGCCTTGGGTTTCCTAACAGCTTTGTAATGCCAGCATGCGACTCTGAGTCAACCTTCTTACTTCCCAATGGACTGGGAGCAATCAGGCCAAGCTGACCTTCACTGTAATGGGTTTATATTGCTATGGTGCATCTGGCTGAGTGCCAGATCTCTCTTCATTGCAGTAGGGAAAACTTTTGCTAGAATACTGTTGCTTGGCAAACATACAGTTTGTCTCTGTGGCACTGGATTCCAGAGCCTACATCCAGTTTGTCCAGTTGTTAGTCTAGTCCAGCTGTTCAGAGAAGTATCCAAAATGAAATATAAAAGGAATATTTTAAACAATGTCAGAAACCTTGCAGAACATCTCATCTGGTTACTTTTCCTCCAGTGTTTTTATTTTGTTTACACACATGTCCAAGACAGCCCTTTTCTGCATGTGTTTTAATTCAGAAACAAGTCTTAACACATGGTATTTATATTGATCAATGAAATTTCTTTCTCCTTTTCTCTAATGTGACTGACTAGCTAAGACATCTACAAGCATTTTTATCTGTGTCCAACCCAAAGATCATGTGGATCACTTAAGAAAACTATAAATATTGCAGATTTAGCACAGTCTTGCTGCTTTTTGACTGGCTTCCTTTTCTTATTCTGAGGGCCTAAATTCCAACTCTGTGACACTCTCTTTAGCTCTTAAATGCTAGCTTCCTGAGAAACCACCATGGAAAGCACAGTAAACCCCAGTATCACCTTATTCTAACTCCCAAGCCATCCAAATAAATTCATAACTCTTCTTCCATTCAACTTTCCTCAACAATTACTAGCACAAGTCAGTCTCACCTTATCAACGTCACGAGGTGCAGGCTGCAAGCAGACTGAACAAGGCAGGTAGTCTGGAAACTGTGGGAGCAAAAAGGAAAAAATAACTCAAAACGGTATTACCCGGATTTCTAACTCTGCATATTCTAATTAAGGCGTTGTTTGCAAAAGGCACAAAACGCAACCTTAAAGACAACAGGTCACTCACTGTAATGCAGTAATTCTGAGGTTGTGGCTGAGCCAGAGGCCTTGATATACTGAGTCTTACACCTGCCCTGTACGAGCAAGTCTCAGACAAAAGCAAAGGCAGGAATCATTTAAAGAGCTATTTGTTCCTGTATCAGAGCATGTAGATTTCAAACCTGGATCTCCCTGGTAATGAGCAAGGCTGGGTTTTGTTATTTGCTTATCTGATCCCTCATTTTTTAAAAAAAGAAACAAACAAGCACTTTCTTTGTGAGCATTAGGACATAAGTATAAAGTATTCCAAGCCCCTCAGGAGTGGGGAAGTTAAAAAAAGGGTTTGTGGGGCTCTGGCTAGAGTAAAGTCATTGCAAATTTCTCAGTCTCTTACAAGGACTTCTTTCATGCAGTTAGCATCTTCTTGCTCTTTACCATTTGGATGGTAAGAAAAAAAATAATTGGTATATTGCCTTCCATTAAAAATTGGAATTTTGCATAATAGAGATTCGTTATTAATGCTTATCTTCAGTCCATCACTGCGTCGCAGCAGCCTGGTAACAGCAGATAAGCAGAGGAGGGTCTTGCAAGGCTCTTATGAGACACTTACTGTAAAAAGAAAGGGGTAAGCATTTTTGCCCAGCTTCTTTAACAGAGATTCCTGCAAGTGGGAGAGCGTCTCTGGCTTGTCAGCAGGTGGGCACACCTGGACCCTCGAGAAGAAAAGGTCCCTGCGGAAGGTGAGGCCAATCACATCAATGTCTTCCTGGCCATAGCGGAAAGCGCAAGTCAGCGTCACGTACACTGAGAAGAAGCACACGTCAGGTTAGGCACACAGCAGGCTGAGAACGCAGCCAGCATGGGACTTCAAATCCTCCTGCACTAGAAGGTCAGGGAAACTCCTTGGGGTTGTCTAATCCCCACTGCTTGTGAAGACCTACACTATGTTAAGGAAGCAGACCATCCATTGCGGAAAAAGGTTACATTTGTATCTTTAAAACACCACAAAAAGGTTCTATTTCAGCCTCTCACTTGAAAAGAGGTCTAGCAATCTCTGAGAAGCATGTTGTATAAGATCTCAAACCTTTTTTCCCCTTGATAAGTGCAGGGTCCACCAGTACAACACCATCTGAAAGAAATGAAAAATAAAAATCATTAGCAGAGGATAATTATGGTTAAGGGACCAGAAAGGGCAGCACAAACCCTTGCAGACTTACCTACAGAATCCACACTCTTTATGTGGTCAACGAAGTCACGCTTTCCCAGGTAGATGGTCAGCTGTAGGGAGAAGATGACTATGATTGAACTACAAAGTGTTGATGGTTGTGTATTTAGGTGAGAGAAAAAGGAGAACTATCAATCTTGTAGAGCACAGAAAAATTCTGTTATGCGCAAATATATATGTTTTTTTTTTCTATCAAACATACAGTCCCCACTAAAGTCATCAGGCCTGTTCAAATGCTTCAGGAGATCAGAGATTTGATGTGGAGCAAGTTCCAGGAGTACAACACAGACACTTGTGCATATGGCAAAAAACTACCAAGTTAAAGATTTTTGATGTCATCTGATTGAAAAGACAGCGCATCACCTTTATCTAAACATTTACTAAGAAGATTTCAACCAAGGAGGAGTAAAATAAGGGTTGCCTTCCTATGCAAGACCTTTTGTTTTATGATACAGGAGAAGTTTGTCTTCTGTAAACTCTGTTTATAGTCTCCCCTGTCTTAGTACTGACTGCAGATCATGGTCCTTCTTCAGAAAAAAAACGAGGGGGACAAAAGTGAGCTTCACCACTCACTTACTGGAGTGAGTAAATCTCCAGCCTGACTGCAAGCAAAACTGACGTAGACCCGTTATTACAGTACTTACAGCTTTGTCACGGGTGCTCTTCCTGAAGATAACTTGTTTTTTTGGGGAACTGGCATTCTTCCCACTTGCTGCCTTTTGAGACTCGGGGCAGCTCATGGCCAAAGATGAGTCTGTGACTGTGGGCAAATGAAGCTTTTCTGCCACGAGGGTTCCTGGGAGAGATGTCAGGAAAAAATAGGAGGGTGAGACTGAAGTGCAATTATGGCTGGTGGGTACAGCTTTCTACCCTCACGGTATAGATCCCCAGAGACCATTCCAATGGAAACTCAAGTTCAGAGAGGGTAGATTTCTTTCCATTTTATCAGTTCTTCATAAA
>NW_028186564.1:108080-129091 GCF_003343005.1 Rhea americana
AGAGACAATTCTTTGGAAATATTACAAAAGACCAAGAACTCTAAATCATATTCAAAGAAATTGTAGACTAACAGAAAAATCTGAATGGAAAGAGTTAGCTTGGTCTGTATAAAGAGATGTTTGTGAAGAAATCTGTGAGTACAGAGATAAAGCCAATCTGATCAACACGGCATACTTAGATTTTCAAAAAGAGCCTCAAGCAGCATCTAGTCTATGACAGTAAAGGCAACCCCAGCTGGACATGCACAGTGATAGGTTTTACCACTGAGAAACTAAGTCTTGAAATGAGCAGGGAAATTGTTAGGAAATAAATCAAGAACAGAACAAAGTACACCGTTCGTGCTGTTTTACAACCCCCGGTGAGTCCAAATCTTGGAGACTGCGCGTGCAGTCTGCAAGACCTAGAAACGAATGCGACAGTCAGGAGTCAGACCAAGCCCAAAACGAGAACTCCTCCATACACTGTATTTTCCAAATCAAAACTGAATGCAAACCATTAATTTTAGGGTATTAGTGAATCAGTATGTCAACTAGAAAAGTAACAAGGTAGGGACAACCTCTCCCCAAGGAAAAGCAGATAGAGTAGTATTTTTCAGGCTGGGAAATAAATAAGACTGAAATGACTTAGAAGACATGTCCAGAAAACTTGAACACTACAAGCACAACAGAGAGAGATTAGTTTTTCATTTATCATGAGTTAAAAGTTATAGGCATCCAATCAAGCGACCAGAGCGCAAGCTCAAGACAAAACAAAGCATTTCCCCATATAACAAGATGCTAAAATACTGCCTGTTACTGCAGAAGGCTGCGAGAACATCAGTATGAATTAATTCACCCAATTATACACGTTCACAGGGAAATTGGTGGCAGATATTACACAGGATGATCCAGGTGCAACGTTGTAAAGCTCCAAAGCACAGGAAATGGTATCAGGAAAGGACAAAGGTTCCTGCTCTTACGCCTCTCCCTGTTCCTAGTTTTCCCTATTGGATGCTCCTGGAATCAGTATCGTGGGTTGGACAGACCTTTGGCCTGACAATGTTGGACTGTCCTTGCAATTTGCTTTCAAGCTATTTTTCTGCTTGCTTTTCCATTCTGAAACTGTTCCGAGCGTAGAAGCCATTTCTAGGGTCTATTTGCACACCACAAACACTGGAAAAAGAGAGTACTTCCCCTCTCAGAAAGCTAGAGCGACTGGAAGGTAAATATTTGAGCCAGACATTAGACATGGATAAAAATTCCCATTTTCTGAGGGACAAGTAAGTTTTCCAAGTCTGGAATAGCATTTTTTGCTGAACTGACATCTACTCATGCTGCAGACCCACAGAAACAAACCAATAAATAAATTTAAATACCTTGCGGTTTTCCGGATGATACAGGAACTGCCACAGGTGAAAGACTTGAACTCCTAAACGAGCGAAGAAAGATGGATTTCCACGCAGACACGTCCTATGCTTATCTACCAGAGAGAATTACCAACCTCTTAGCAAACAGGGAAGGCAATTTGTAGGGGATTTGAAAACACATCCCTAGTTGCGTCCATCCAGGATTTCAAGAATTAATCCCTGTCCAAAAGTAAATATTTTACTTGGGCTAAGATTCAAGTGGAAAGTGGTTAAGTCAGCAATGTAAAGCATTACCCAAGGAAGCCCAGGTCGGCAATGAGCTGGTCTACAATGTCATCCTCACATGTTTAGTAAAGACTAAAGACATATATGGAGCAGGATGGTTACTGAAAGCAGCTTTATTCTAAAGCTCTCTCATCTTCTCCTTCCTAGGGTTGCAATTCATCCAGCCTGGTAAGAAGCTGAATATAAAAGAGGTATTTATAAGAAAGGAAATTTATGAAACACTAAACCAAGCCTCTATAAATAGAGGCCGCCATAAAGACTCCCAAGCACTGCAAACAATGTATTTTTCTCATAATCAGTAGGCAGTTTCTCTATTATTGCTCCGCCAACATCTCACTGGCAAGCTGATGGAAAACAACGTCTTGCTAGCTGGCACACCCCCCCTTCTTAATTTACTAACAAAAGTTAGGCGCAACACCGAAGATGTAAGACAGATGAACAGATACTTTAATCAGTTTAGCTTTTCTTTTCATGGATGTCCCAGGAATAGCTTTTTGTCCGATTAATTTTGTCTTGATATTACGCATAACAACGTATGGAGTTTTTTGGCTTCCAAGCTGTAAAACCAGCTGTAGCTTCTCTGGGCTTCACCTATTAGTCTGATGAGAGAGATCACGAGACCCCCTCCCTTCTCCAGCCTGCGCAGCGCCCTCCGTCTCAATCTTGCACAGTCACACATCAAGTTTGCTCTCGGCAAATGAACACAAACATTTGATTGAATACAGGGGCTTAGGTACACGAATCATCCAAAAAACAAACACAGAACCAGTGTTCCTCACTTCTTCCAAATTCCAGTGAAGTTTTATAGACCAGAGATGCAATCTGGGAGCTTAATCGCTACCCTGTTTAGTGAAGTCTGGCAAACACAAAACAGCCAACCCTAAACAAAAAAAAACGTGCACGTGCCCAAGTTCTTGAAAGGTAGATCAAATCCTTTTTGTAGGAAAAAGGGAAGAGAACCCAGAAATATTAGTCTAGCACCAGCTTTTTTTTTTTTTTCACCCTCTTTTTTTTCCCTTAAGAGCTTGTGCTGTTGCTACTGAGGGATAATCAGCTCCTCAGAAGAGCAATGAGCACTGCTATCATACCTGCTGCTCCTCCGAGGGCTGGGCTCTGCGGGCATAACCGCCCTTGCGAACGTCTGCAGGAGAGCTTGGGGGCAGCTCCTCCATCCTGCAGACTTTCTAACACGCCTTGTGTCTGGCGGGAGTGGAGACGTCCCCCCGCCACTGCTAGCAGGACAGCTCCACCTTTAGCAACCGAACACTGCCAAAAGGCCACCTTGGCACAGCAGATACCTTCATTTTTGCTTTTAATCTCTACAGTTTGAAGCAGAAAACTAGTTAACAGAATTAATTAAATGAACAATGGCAAAAAAAAAAAAAAAAAAAAAAGCTAAAACTGATCACTAGTATTTCCTAGACACCTTGGTCCTACGGAGTTTTAATCCAAAATACCTAAGGTTTTAGCTAGTTAGCAAGTTATCCTTGTTTGTGTGTTGAATAACATTAACCTACTTCGTAACAGCATCAATAGGCAAAACAGAGCCCTTTGTGCAAGAATCTGTGTCCACGTTACAAAAAAATACAAGTGCAGCAGCCTAAATTATAAACATCCTAAACCCATTCTGATCCTCCTCAGCAGAGCCGGCTGAGTTTTTATTACGTTAGCTTAATCTCCCAATAATCCTTCCTCGTGCTGACTTGTCATATGATGATCTACTTCTGCAGTAGCCAAGGTCACCTGGACCCTGGGTAGGTGCCTTTGCAGAAGGACCTTCTGCTAGAGCAGCAGGCGGAAGACAAAAGAGCTCATCTTCTGAAATGCTTCAGAATTACAACTAATATTTTTTCACCTTTGCTATGGTTCTCATTTCCAAAAGATGGCCAGAGAGTTTCTTTTGAAAAGCGGGTGGTGGTCACTGAAGGCTCTCAATTACATATGAAATTTGTACATTACAGTACAAAAACAGCTGAAGGCTTTGCTTCATCATTCTGAAGCAGAATCCAGAGCATTATCTTCAAGAATGGTTTGTGTTTTCTACAGTAATTTGCAGCTCCTATTATTGGCTTAAAATTTTAACAAGGCAGCACTTAAAGTACTACAGGAGAAAAAGCCTTTGATTTTCAACCATATCTGAAATATCACAGATACAAAATTTTCTCAGTTCAGTAATTTATCCAGCACACCCGAGAATATGTCAACTCTTGCAAGGATAGTGGCATTTAACAGAGTGAAGCTTCCTTCAACTTCAGTCTCAAGGCAGTACACCTGAGACAGGACAAGACCAGGCTGCATCTGCCGGACGTCCAGTGTGAAGCTAACGGCATTATCCTCTTTCCCTCTCCACACCAAGCCCCACAAATGCATCTGAACCCAAATCTAGGATTCATCAGAAAAGCATAACACCGAGGAACATATTTCAGGTCCCTCTCTTCACTTATTCAGATCTCACACAAACACACACAAATGAATCAGAGCATTGTGGGATTTTAAAAGCAGAACACAGGTTTATTTACAGTCAAGTTCTTACGGGCAGCTGAATAAATAAAAAGTTTGCCTTACCTACTCTAATTTCCCACTGCAGAAGGTGTCTGAGCAAAAGGTTAGGTGAGAGAGATGCCTACCGCGGCAGCTGCCCCCAAACCCAGCCCCTCCAAAGAACACGCTTCCTTAGTAAAACTCCATCAGGAAAGAAGAAAATAAAGTGCAAATAAAAAGGCGGTAAAACGCTGGTGGCTTGTCTCGAGGGCCAGGCGACGTGTAAAGGTCTGGCTGGTTAAAGTTACGCCAGCTTGCTCACACTCAACCTCATCATGGTTTTTGGATGCTTAAACAGAGCCAGAACACTGCTCCATAGCACAGAGAGGGCTGCGCCCATGGTACTTACCAAGGTAGTACCTTATTCCAAAACAGGAATATTGCACATGTGCTCAAAAAGGGGGCAAATGGCCTGGAATTGCCAGCACCAAAACACTGGAGTGGGGATTTTAACCCCACTGCATCCCCCACCTCCCATGTTCTACTGACAGCCTCCAGGAGAGGACGGATGAACAGAAAAAGGGACCAAACATCTATATTCTGGTACTGAAGCCACGGTATGACTACATTCCTTATCACAGCAGCACAGCAGAAGTTGAACTTCTTTCTTCACACTCAGTAACCAAATTGACTGTGGAAATAAAAATTGAAAGTCCCCTGTTTTGTGGCACCCAAGCTGTTGAAGGGCGTTTTAACAAAATGGTGCAGAAGTCCTGAAGAACGGACAACTTCCTGAAAGGCAGATGAAACAGATACAAGGAGTTCAGCTGACAGTGCTGGAGAACCTGTGTAAGGATCAGAGCAGCTCTGAACTAAGCTGATAACTGAAAGGCAAAGCTGCCAGAACCGTAGGAGATTCTCTTTAAAAGCTGTTCCAACATTTAACAGGCTGCCTAGGATGTGTCCATATTTCAGGATTTTCACACCCCACGCCTAAACTAGGCCACAAGAACAGAACACAGGAGACAGGACAAGTCAGAATACACAGTAACTTCTTTCCAACATTTCCAACTCAGAAGTGCTGCAGATACATTTGTGTGACAGGGTATTTGGCACAGCTGTCTGGTGAGGAATCCCACTAGTATCTTCAGCTCTGCTCAGTGCATAGATACTGCATGTAAAGGCATGACTAAGTAACATTCTCCATCCAGATCAGCTAATCCCGTGCTGAGTCCGAATGCCACAGTGCGGCTACAGCCACGAGAAGTCTCTGACTCGGGCTCCTTCTCCATCGCTTTAGAGCTTCCCATTGGAAAGCAAAGCCCATGCACTCATTAAAACACCCACTCATGATGGATCTGGGCTCGGGTCTCCATTCTGTTCAGCCACGGACCAGCACCACCATACACGGAGGCACTGGACGCTCTGCCTTTCGCCCTCCGTCCAGTCAAAATTCAGACCACAGGACAGCCTTGTTTCCTTTGTCCACACTGACCACATGGGCACCCACCGGTGACCATGCGACGGCATTGATAGGAGAACTGAAACGGAAGTCAGGTATAAGTTTACAAAAAGAGCCAAATTGCACAACAGCACTTAACATGGGAATGAAATATATATTTTGGCTACAGAAGAAAAAGCACTTTCATTCTCAGGGACTCCTGTTTTTATAAGCCTAAGAGGGATATGATTTCTTTAGAATATTTAAATATATTTTATTAGAACCACACACCAATTTAAGCGTGAACAATAACAAATCCAGCCTTAGTCCAATTTATAGACTACTGACATGAATCCACAAGGAATCTGCATTAAGAAATTCATGCACACTGATGTAAGTTTGAAAGTTATAAGACTACAACTCTTTCATAGCTCAGCAAGATTCACAGCCTGCATCCCCTCACCACATTATCTGCCTCCTCTGCCCCTTACCTGTGATGCTTTGCAAGCATTCTCTCCAATTTCCCAGTGAGCACATTCCAGACGTAGAGGGCCCCATCAGCTGAACCAGCAGCCACATAATTACCATCAGGGCTATGAGATCAGAGAAGCAGTAGCAGAGAGAAGAGTTTTCTTCAAAGTTAGTAATTTATCATCACAAGTCATTACTCCACCCTCAACTTCCTAAGCAAGTAACTTAACTTTTTTTATAGAATATTTAATGACAAGTGTCAGACCAGCTGTTAACAGTAACAAGTGAAAGCACTTAAAAAAAAATCCACAACCCAAACTGTCTTGGAAACTTTCTGATGATATTTACAGATATGCTCTGTCCCTCATGTAATCAGTCTTGACCAAGAGATGACTCTGGGCAAACCACAAAGTCTGCCTCTGGTTTTCACTTGTAAAATGGGGACAATACAACCAAACATCTTGAAGAACTCTTACATTTTCTGGGGAAAAGATTTATCAGAGGATATCTTGCTTATATCTGACCTTACCTGAACACAACTCTTGTCCAGTCAGATCCACATTTAAATCCTTGGGCACTGAAAAATTAGAATCACATAATTGTAATTTAATTTATAAGGAGATGGACTTCCAGGTTCTTACAGAAGAGCAAAATAAGGATTTGTACATTTTGTGGAATAAGCTCCAGTATCCCTTTATCATAATGGGTTTCTCATACACCTTGCCTCAATCACATCTGAAGAAATTCTTGCTTCTTAGGCCTAATGCTTCTAAGCCAAGCTATCTTCTTTAGAGAGGCAAATACCAAGATCCACCAAAGCAGGTCAATGTTCTTGAGACTGCAGAGAACCCTGCTACCCATGTAGGAGAAAACAAGAAATAAAACCAACTCTTCTGTTGTTTTGTGTTCTTGTTAGAGACTGCTCTCTCCATGGAGATACTGCAAAAAACTCAAACACTGAGGACAACAGACAGTCCAAAGTTCAGAAATCCAAAATGTTCTTGTGGGCCTCTGGAAAACATACTCACCTGAATGTCTGCTTGACAGCACCGACCCGTAGATCGATGATCTTCAATAGATCATCACGGGAACAGGTCAGAAGCTCTGTTCGCTCTGAGTTCAGATCCAGAGCTGTGATTCTCCCAAACAGCTCTAACTCTTTTACTATGCTTTCAGTCCTAAAGACAGAAAAAAGGGAAATTAGAAATAAACCAGGGTCCAGGAGCCAGTCAATGCATCAAAACTTTGACTTGTCCCAGCGCACAAGAACAGAAGAACTACTGTTTCATTTTCACATTTTGATTCTTTCCCAAACAAGATCTCACTTTGTAGATGTTTACAGTCAACAAGCACGCATTGTTTTCCTCACAATCCCACCCTCTGAAAATCTAAATACTGTCTTGAAAGGCAGTACCTTTCTAATACTGGCCAATATAAAATATCCAAAGTAAAGCAGTTTGCCTCTTCAGAAAAAGCATCCTAAAAACAATTCCCCCCTGCTCTCAAAAAGACCCCAAAGAAAACTGACCCAACAAATCTACTGGCTAATAATTAAAGGCTTTTTTCACTGCCCTTCTCAAACTCAGCTCTCTCAAAATAGTTTACCTGATGTCCCAGAAACGAATTTTCTTATCAAAATGTCCACTCATTACACACTGCTCAGTACATACGATGTCATTACAGCTAGATCCTGCAAACACTGTTTTTATACCTAAAAAGAAACGATCAATGGTGACATACAGGAATTTATACTGTACAAGCTGGTGAAAACAGAGTCAGAAAACAATCACTATGGTACACGCATAGATGTAACTGGCTACACAGAGCAGTGCCCAGGAAGTACAACAGGGCAGAAAGACTCTGTCTTGGAATAATCCTGACTTAATCCTTCAGCAACCCATTTGCCCTTTTCAATCTCCTTTGCTTTATCTAGTATCTCTTTAAATACTCCCAGGACAGCTGCTTTACCTCCACTTCATATTTAGCCAGCCATAATTTGCCACAGTTAAGCAACATGAAACTGCTTATATGACCTCTGTTTGTAGTTCGGGTATCAAGGTAACTCTGAACTCCGACTTGCCTCTCAAAGCCAACAGGTTCAAGAACCATCAACAGAACAAAAGCCAAGGAAATAAGGCAATTGTTCCTCCCAAGGAACCACCTAAATTCTAGCATTACCTATTACCTTCACTGGAGTGCAGAAATTTTCAGGAAGTTTCCAAGAGGCATTTGCATCCAGTTCAAGGTTAAAAGGGCTGACCTGGCCCCAAGTTTTAGCGGAAGACCAAAATATCCACCCCACTGGCTGAAGAGCAGCAAGAGCTCTCAGAACACAGCTGCCTATTAATTGTCAGTGCTTCCTGTATAGACCATTTCTTATCGTTGTTTCAGCTAACAGGCAGAACGAATCAGGTCTGACTACTTGCACAGCAACAGAAAACACGGTTGCTGCTTTCTCCTTTTTAGGCAAGCAAGAAGATGAAGTTATCTGGCTGATATCAGACTTCCATTTAAATTCATTAGCAAACAGAAATTGGATGAAAGGCAGAAGTTAGGTTTCCTTACAAACTTTGCTGCGGAGGTCCCAAAGCTTGAGGGTCCGGTCATGACTTCCTGAAACAATGCGCGCATTGTCCAGCAAGAACTTGGCTGACAGAACTTTACCGCTGTGACCTGTCAGGGTATGCTGAGGAGAGGGGAAGTAAATAGTATAAATGAACAGTTGAAGTTCCACTAGCTCCCTTCATCATAGCTCACCAGTTCTGCTATTCAAAACTTCACAAAGGCAGTCTTAGAATCTGCAGTTTGTACCTTTAAGCATTACAGGGGGGAAAAAAACCCATCAGTTAAAGAGAGATCAACCCTCCCAACAGTGGTGAGTACTGCAGAGCTCAGCCAGTAGCTGGGAGACTAAGACCACCTTCAGCTGCAGTTTCTCTAGCTACTTATGAAACCTGCAAGCTCTCTTTCACTACATTCCCTGCACCTGCTTTTCATAGAAGGATGGTAACTGCAACAGAGCCTTGCATGGAAGCTGAAGAGAGGGGATAAGCAGGATGAAGGTGGAAAAGGTGCCTCTCAAGGGTGTGAAAGGGCATCTAGTCTCAACTCGTACATCTTTGAGCCTGGAAGCTGAGACAACTGACTATCCTAGGAGGACTTCCAACAGCAGTTTTCACAACTTGCTTTTGTTTACATCTAGCACAGGAGACACTATGAGGAAAATAAACTGCATTCACTTCAAATTGCTGAATATCTGCACGCCAATCACAAAACAGATAATGCATGACTGAAGTATATAGTCAGATCTTTCAATACTCAAAGCACAATCAAATTACACAAAGCAACCTGGGCTTGGGAAATACAAAGCCCCTCCAAACATTCAAAATGGAAAGAAATGGGAGCAAATTTTCAAAAACTGATATATACCACTGAAAATCTGAAAGAAAGAATCATCTAATAAAGACCACTTGTTCTTAAGAACAAGACACGTAAACTCCAGAAAGAATCCAAACTTTCCTTCTGCATCTTTCTTCTGCTCTTGCTGCAGTTGTTATACACTTGCATTTAAGTAGGGAGTCTGTGGTAAAGTTTACCATTACTTCAGCTTCACTGCCTCCTGCTCATGTGCAGGGAACAAGTCCACACCACACACACTCAAAACAAGGAATGCACTATTTTATCTCAGCGAACAGTGACTGCACTCACCCAAAGCTGGTAGTCACCAGGGATACTGGAAAATTACAGGAAGATATTGTGAAGCCAGCTGGATGTTTACACAGAGAACTTTTTGCACCGAGTGATTTATAGTCTGTTAAACTCTTATTCACTATAATTTACAACAAATATGATTTGCAGGCCAAAAAAGCTGCAGAAGAACTGATACATTCCTTATTTTCCCAAATTAGATCCAACATCTCCACACCGAGAATTACTCAGTGAATTAAAACGATAACTGATATGTGAAATATCAAAAGGTTCAGATCATTCTAAGTAGCATCTTTCTAAAATAAAAGTTTGGAGGAAAATATATCTAGAAACAAGAACAAACAAAACTTCTTGGAGAGCAGAAAACTTTCATTTGGTAGATTACAGCTGCTCTTTAAACAGGAGCTAAATGGGTGGAGAAGAATGCAAGTGCAAAGGAGGGGGGAACAGGAGGAATCTTTTGCAAAATACTCTGAATAAATTCAAGCACTTTAAGGCTTGCCTATCTTTTTTTACATCCAGGCCAAGGACCACTTTTCAAAAATAGTGTCCCTGACACACAAAAAAAATCATTTTGTCTGCTGCCAACTCTGCTTTAGCAGTCCTTAGAATGAGGATATAATATCTAACTAGTTCTTCAAAGCCCTAAGAAGCGCTTAACAGTTTCCCCAGAAGGGGATGCAAAAGTTCACAGTATGCAAAAAATGATGTAGCTGGAATGTCCTACGGGGATGTGCACAGACCAATACAGCATTTTAGTCTTTTCTCTTGTGGTGAAGACTCAAAGAAATAAAGATTGGGTTCACAAAAAGGACTGTTGAGTGTGTTGCAGATCAGCACCTGTAAATATGTAGATTCCAAAATTACTACGCCTCCATTGGACTTGGGAACACAGGGCAAGAACAGCCTGACCAATGCTTTGCCTTCTTCAAGGGACTCACCCGTAATCGATTGTCATCGACCGTCCAGATTCTGCTGGCAAAATCATTTGAAGCTGCTAAGAGGTAAGAACCCTGTGAAAATAGGAATAATTTAAAACAACTTCTGCTATTCATTATACAAATTATTAAACTCAAAGTATTTCCAAGAAGTCATTACAAGCCATATTAGTGCTATATTGCCAAGGGAAAAAAGAATGAAAAAACAAAAATCCAACTCACAAGTAAGGAATGCTCGTATAACAACATTCAGTAAGGTTATGGCTTTTTCTCCCAAATTGTGATGTAAATTTGTGGACTCATGACTACAGATAAGAATAACAGTAACTACACCAGAATGCACCATTCTCCTTCCCTTTCTGCCCACAGGTGCTGCAGTGAGGACTAAGTTCTAGTTCACAGTCATCTCTTCTTTCTTTTTGATTCTCCACAGAAGGCCCCCATAGCACTGCACAGACGTGCCTGCTAGACTGGAATTAGCCCAACTCCTGTAATTTCATTACAATTCAAATATTTTAAGTGAAGATTCCAAGAATGAGATCTATTCAATGACAGGTGGATAGACCACAGCTTCTGACTTAGAGCTCTTCCAAGTCATTCTTGATGGAGAATGCTCACCACAGGATTGATGCTCACTCTCCTTCCACCTAAAAAGACTTTTCTGAAGCAGAAGCCGAAGCCCAGTTCATCTCACCTCAAGCAGTTTTCACCTCAAATAATTTCAAGCAATCTGAAAAAATTCAGAACTACTTTCTCCAGCAGATTAACAGCAACACTAAGTCTCTAACAAGCTGCCAGTGCCCAGATGCAGGATGCTTTCAGCTGTGTATTAATAAAAGTCAGCATGTAGAATCACCAAACTGAAGAAATTGCTTCAGGCTTGCTCTACTTTCCATGCAGTAAAACATTGTTATGGAAGAGGTCTCAGCAGAAAAGTCAGATCACATGTCCAGATACAACAGACCAAGACCCCAAACTCCTTCAGGCAGGACTGTTGGATGTGGACTACAGTCATGTCTCCAATACTTCAGGTTAACATGAACTGAACACATCGCAAGCTGTCAGCAAGCACTCTGCCAATCATACCATTGCTGTGCCATGACTGGTGAGAGACTGCTGGGAGCCAGGGTCATGGAAGTGCAAGTCTCGGGATAATCAGACCTTTTACTCTTCATCACAGACCTCAGCAAAACACTTACAGGTATAAATCTCAGAGAAATATAAAAGTCTCAGCCTATTTGCTTCCGTTGTGCTCTTATGCCAGGTTTAGTGGGAAGCTGAAGACTAATTTCTTACTTTAGACAAACCTAAGCTATTCCATCACAATTTTACCAAAACAGCCAATGCATAGGTTGCATTTGATCTTCTGAATTTTGATGTAAAGATACTGAATTGTATGCAGACTGCAGCATACCAAATAAAGATCTTTCTGCAGAAATTCAAACTTATTTGCAGTTACTCTCATAAGAATTGAGTTGAAATATCTAAGTAATTTTTCAAAGTGTCAGAGCGGAAACATAATAACACATGCACAACATAGTTCATTTCTTTCACTCCAATTACAAACAGTGGATATTGTACAGATACTCACAGCACTGTCAAATTCTATGCTTGTAATCCCAGCATTACTACCAGAGAGGGAACCTTTGGGCTCACACCTATCTGCAGAGAAAAAGACAAACAAAACTTAAGTAATGGACTAGAACAGAGGCTGACACAAAGCGAACTGTAATCTGAATTCATTTAATACCCCGAAGCAAAAAGGTTTACCTCCCAAGACTTCCCAAAGCTTAACCCTCCGGTCCATGCCTCCTGTTGCTAGTAACCGGGAGCCAGGGCTGAACTGCACTGCGTTCACCTCCCCATCATGTGCATCCTGAGGAGTAGGAGGAACAGAACAGCCGCCCAAAATGGAATTAGCATAGACCCAAAAAACACAGATCAGAAAGCTACAGAATTAAACCACAGCTGTAGATCTTTCAGCAGTACATAGGAAACAAAGCCACAAACTCTGCTATTGTTGATGCGCTATAAAAAGAGCAAGACAACTGACTCTTATCTCAAGAAAAAACAGAAAGCACAGAAAACATTAGCAAGACTCAGTCGTGCTAACAGACTGCCAAAGACCTTAAAATGATTCTTAAGTTTAGGTTTTGCAAGTTAAGGTGTTTAGTTTTTAAGTTAGACTAAAAAAAAAATTTAAGGGAAGAAGAGGACAGAAAAAAAGTAATAGGTGATAGGCAGTAGAGGGAAAACAACTCTTCATTTCCTCATCTAGAGCCAACCACGAAACGAGATCTGACCAGTTCATGCAACCACAGAACACCAAGGTCAGGCTTAAGTTAAGGAAGCCTGCTTCAGAATAGTATTTAAAAAAAAAAAAGAATCAAGCACATTCGTTTATTTTACTGGCGATAATGCAGCTTTACTCAATGATTAAGTAATAAAAGAACAACCGTGACCTAGAATGGCAGATCTGATAGGCAACTCAGGCTTAAACTATGATTCCTACCTGCAGGAGCAGTGATACCCTTAGTCTCTCACAGCTTAATGTTTTGAAGCTTGACCATTTATTAGTTAGTGTTTAAAACTCACGAAAATGTCAATATCAAGATTCCTTCTTTTTCTTCTTCCTGTTCACAGCTTTATATTTCTTACACATTTCTTTCCATTCATCACATTAACTCCTTTGCTACATTCCTTGTTAAGCATTTTCAGCAAGTGGGGTTTTTTTTAGGTTTTTTTTTGTTGATTTGTTTTTTTGAGATCAGGTTTTTTGGATACTTGTATTTTTCCGGAGTTTTTATAGAGTGATCTGGTTTCCCAGATCAACTATAGGGGTCAACATTTCAAACCCAATCTTCCTGCAAGTGCAGAAAAGCCATTCTGAACAAAAGTGGTCCAAACTCCTGCCTAGAAGCTGCTGCATCCTGGCTGAAGTCACAACCTTCTCCTCCTCCCCACGCCTGTTTTACTCTTGCCTCCCTGAAGGGGAGCCCACACTGCCTGCTGGGATCCTCGCTTCCCCGCATCTGCCGAAACCTCTGCTCCGCTGTCCACCTGGGCTAGATGCAACAACTAAATGATGATCTCCAGCAGGAACGCAGAGATTACCATGAAATGGGCAGAGAATCCTCCTCCAAGTATTGCAGCAGTAGTCAAACATCACCTTCATCCTGCTACAGTCTGACAAACTTATTAACCGCCCATGCTCCTGCTCCAAATGGGGAACTGGACCAGGGCAATACCCCCGAAACCATGGGTCAAGACTGTCTGCTGTGATTTCAAGCGATCTTACAGGCGATCAGTAGAACAGTCAAGACAACACAACATCTCATATGCTTCCGGAAACCCCTACATACATGGCTTTGCATTACCTTGCATAACAAGTTTACCCCAAATTTCTATCTATTGACCAGCCATGCTTGCTGAATACAGTTGGAGACAGACAGGGGTGTGTCATGATACTGCAACCACAAACACCTCCTGTGAAGCTCCTTATTTGAGCCAGCTTCAGGCTGTTGCAGAGGCTATGGCCCTGTTTTCACTTAGTGTAACACTGCTACTTCCCCACCCCAAGACTTCAAGACTTCCAGTAAAGAAGATAACAGAGCAGTCTGGGCTGCCTCTAGGCTGCAGCGAGCCACTGTATGGGATAGCTACAAAGCAAGCAGCATTTTATAGCCGTGCTAGCACTGGAGAAAGTTCTTCATGCTTTGCTTAAGAGTTAGAGGAATATTCAAACAAGCAGTTGCTTCACAAGACAAGTTTACCACAGTAACTTCCATTTCAAAAGGCAATGCCCTTCACAGAAATTTAAGTTTGGCCTTGTGAAGCCAAAATAACACATAAATGAGGTCTCAGCTTGAAAACTTTAGATCACACACAACAAATAAAGACACTCCAGTACCGCAAGCTCCTCTTAAGCAGTTCTGTTGGATGACATTCAGTGCCACAACTCCCTTCACTATGGAGAACTGGAACTGAATTAATCCCAAGCTGTCAGCAGTCCCTTCCTCCATCATAGCTCTACTACCGCATGACAGAACTGGGACTACTGGGAGCCAAGAGGGTAATGGAGTGTAATTCCCCTGTGCCCTCAGACCTTTTACTAGTCATCATCGACCTCAGTAAGATACACCTCAACTACAAACATAATGTACAACCACATTTGGGAGAGCACTGGCTTTGAGAAACATTCAGGCTAAGGAATTAATTGGCTGAACTATGCTACCAAATCACAAATTCCTTCCTGTTTGTCAGTTTTCAGCAGATCAATTAGCAATTCTCTCTAAGATAAAGATAGCATTTGCTTCCTCCACAGGCAGTAAAAGGCAGCAGAAATGAGAATTCCTTCCATACTTACAAAGACACATATGGCAGTAGTGGGCACCCTCACTTCTTTACTGGAACCTGGATGTGGCTCTGCATTTTCCTGGGGAGCAGGGAACGAGGATAAAGAACGTCTCCTGAGTTGAGACAGAAAATAAAAGTATTTTAAAAACGGAAGTGAACACTGCTTCTCTCAAGTAACAGGTACAGATCTGGACGAATTCAGTTACACTATACAGTGACAAAAATGGGAGTTTTTACATTCTTTTCTCTCTCCTTTCAAGAAGTACCTTTATCATATTGCCCTGCATTCACTTGCAGCTTTAAGTATTTCACAGTATAGCAGCTTAAGTTAACACAACTGATTATTGACCTCATTTTTGAGCAGTCATCCTTAATATAGGGAAAAGAAACACAGGAGTGATTGCAGCTGAGTTTTGGAGAGGCTGCAACTCCATCATTGTGTCTAGGGAGACTGAACATTGTTGCAGCACTACACTCCAGGCAGCAAAATGCTCCGTTCGAAAGCTTGGACTGCACCATTTAAGCAAAGACCATCCAACTAATGCAGAGCTTGACTTGGAAGGACTGGCTCCACTCTGGATATTAAACACATACCCCCCACAGACTTATTTTAAATAATCCTACGAAGGGAGCAAAGCATGTGGAAAATGAGAACAAAACTCATGTTTTCTCATTGCATCTCTAACTGCAGAAAGTTTCTAGCCAGTGTTACCATCATCCAAAATCTAACCAGGATAATGCAGTTGGGATGCATGTTACTTCAACGGAACACATTCACATGCTGGACTAAGAGCGGATAACGTTTTCACCTGGCAGCATCAGAAGATTGATGTCCCAAAAGGGGAGACTCAGACAGACTGGAGGGAAAGGTCAGAGGTCAGCACACGGCAAGATGGAAGAAACAGGAAGTTGAGGAGAACAAAAAAAGAAAAAAAAGAAGAGCAAAAGCTAGAAGAAAGGCTGAAATTATTTGTTCGTATTCCCTGCACCACCAAGATTCTGGTGTACATTGAAACCAATATACAAAACAAAGAGGTGAAAGTGTTCTAACCTACCCAAAGATATTAGTGATAGAGTCCAGAAGGCCTCCAGCTGGCTGGGAGAGTCGCTTACTGAGGGAGGGGAGGACAGGTTTAAACCTTGTGAATAGCTTCTCCAAACAAAGATCAACACAAACAGTTCATAGCAGCAAGCCTCTGGGAAGACTCCCTCCTCGGCAGACCCAGTCCCAAGAGAGAAAACACCAAAGAAATGCATCCATACAAAAGTCATCAGTAACTCCAACTCAGAACATAATTTGAAAGTGAAATTTCTTCAGTTTTCCCTGAACCTTCAGCCTGAAGTTTTAGACATAACAGTTTGCCAGGTCTGAAGTTTCAAACAAATGAATGCCTGCTCTCGTATGATTACCTCTTACCTTTCCACTCACTGCTATTTTACAGAAAAAAAATGCATTTAAAGCTAAGTGAAGATATTCTCAGTTAAATCCCCAAATGCAAGTACTCAAAGTCATGTTGCTAGCTTTTAGAGTCACAGTTACAACAAACACACACTGCAATATCCATTTTGTTGTCTTTGAAAGGTTTTCAGGCAGTAGCTTGACTTAGTTTAAACAAAATAAAGATTAAAAATAGATCAAATCTAGAGCATGGTAACAGAGAACACAGCAAGTAATGCAAGTCTTGTAACACTATGGTGGCAGTACTGAACTGTGTTCCAGCTAAAGGCGAATAAAAATTGTAAAATAATATCCCAATGTTGCTCCTTCACTTGTTCCAACACTCTTATTCCCCTTGCTCTTCCTCAATGCTACAGTACAAAACCATCCAAGTCTACAAACCTGGGTGTTCGGCTGACAGCTCGCACTGGAGATGTTTCCTCCGCTGTGTCAGAGGTTTCATCTGTAAGCACTTCAATATCATCATCCCTGCTGAAATGAGAAAAAACGCCTCTTTTCAACCAGCCAAACAGAACTTCCTTCAGAGGGTACCCACCGAGGGATTCGCGCTGCACTGAAGCTACCCTTCCAGGATTTGTCAGTGTTCACCTCCAACCCCTATCTAGGTTTGTTAACTCTACTGATGTGCAGGTGGATCACAGATAACACCACATGCCTTGAGCTAACTGTCACTGCCAGAGACATGGCATTTAATAGACTGTCTGTAAAGAAGTGTGTACAACACCTAAGTCCAAATCTTTTCTTTCATGACTGACCAGAACTCTAGGGATCCAACACTTACAACATAAATTAGTCCAGCTAAAATACTCAGCATATGCTGAAAGGTTTTTTACCATTAGTTATCATGGGCTCTGACAGTCTAGCATTTTTTCTTTCAAGTAGTGCTGATTTTGCAAGATAAACTATCTGAAAACACACTTTGTCAACAGGATGCCATTTTGATTAATCAGGAAGTTTTAATTCAGCATTAATAGTTAGAATAATCCAATTCCTGCCATGAAATACATCAGATAGGACTAAACTAGCTGCAACAGAGTGTTTTTAATCTCTCATTTCAGAATACACCTGCACTTAAACTACTACCATTTTGGAGGACATGAAAAGCATGAAGGGGTTCAGAAAATCTACACTACGACCTAAAGTATCAGGCTGGTATCTCTATAATACACCTGCAAGTTTCACTGTTGAGATTATTATTTTCTTTTTAAATACAAAGTTTAAGCTTTTAAAATTCCGTGAAGCAAAAGAACTTTCCAGGTTAACTTAATGTATTTTTGAAGAGACTAAACCCTGGGACACACTTCTAAAAATGCTGCAGTTTTGCCTTTCAGTGAGCAGTTTACCTAAACAATACAAATTCTAAAATAATAAAATCAAGGGATAAAAAACCATCTGTGAAGCAGAGTGAGTAATTTACAGAAGCTTTTTTTTTTTTTTTAAACAGATGACTTCTAAACTTCTGTGTCTCAAATCAAGTGATTTATGAAACTCAGGTCTTTGCCACCACCACCACAGAAAATAAAAACATTCAAGCTGCTGAGCCACAGGTACTTCTGAGACCAGCTCTAAAACAGGAAGGTCTCGCTTTGGGTAACGCAGAGGAAAAATTTTAGCAGAAGGAGAAGCGGCCATAGATACATTACATGTGGGTTTCCTCATTCAACGTGGTATTATTTATTGAAGAATTTAACGTTTAGACTATTCCATGTGCATTTACATCAAATACCATGGACAAGAGAGGAAAATGTGGAGAAAAATCGCTATTCTTAGGAGCTGGAAAGATTGTCCATTGGTCTGGGACACAGACATCAGTAGTAAACTTGCCATGGAAAGTCACACTTAAATAAGCTAATGGAACGGAAATATTTAAACATTTCTTAAAAAGCTGCAAACCAAACGGGACTAACTAGTTGTACTGCTAATGGACACTCAATTTTCCCTCCAAGCGTGACATTGTTCTTATGTGTGAGGACACACAGTACAGAGATTATATGATCCTAATATAGAGACATCAGATAGCAAGAAAATGTCTGCACATTGCTCTGCCGCTGTATTTTGAAGTCTATTTCAGTTTTCCAGTAACAGTAGATCAGCTTAGTTATTCTGCGTTTGTCTAACACAAGTTCTCATAACGTTGTCAACCTTTTAGAAAGTATATATACACCATCAACTATTCATTTCAGTCAGCTGATTAGAGAGAAGACCAGCCAGGAATAAATACACAGGTCAATACTCATGCAGCTGATGAAAAGGACAACAGAGTAGAAATGCTTCTCTCTGGCTTGTCAAGAAAAGCAACTCCACATCCATCTTGTTTTCTCTACAGTGTAAAATCATTTTAGTATGGAAGTAATCAACACATTTTCAGCCCTTTCAAGAGAATCAGTATCTGTTGCTACAGAAAATCCTAAAACACAGCTATGTGTAGCCTAACATTTAAAAATATCAGCATCTCCAGAGTATATTAGGTCGTGATGAAAGAGTTATTTGGAAGGCCAAAGGCACTGCATAACAAATGTTTTTCTGCTGAGATACGAATGTAAATTCACCGTAAGAACCATTCTTAGGACTTTCAGTCCAAGTATCTATTTTTAGACGTAACATAGCTCCCTCTCCTAAAAGTTCAAGTAAGGAGCATTACTGCACATTTTTGACCAAAGTTTTACACCGAAGTTTAAACACTCCTCTACATCACCAAATCTAGAAATAATTAAGATGTCATTTATCATGCATCTCCATAAAACTGAAGCACAAAGTGATGACGGAGAAGGACTCTGTAAATCAGGACTGCTTACGGTTCAACAGGCAGTGGCTCTTTGGCAGCTTCTGCTAGCTCCTTCTGCAGCCTGGCTTGTCGTCTCCTAAGAAAAGGAAATGAGGTTATTTTCTGAAATCTTCCTTAATCCTATTCTAAAAATTACCCTGCATAGTTCTGATGGGCTTCATATTTCAAAAATTGAACCACTGCCTTAAATTTATCCTGAATTTTATCCTGGTCTTCCAGATACTCAGTGCAGAAGAGGCATTTTATTACGGTGAATAGCTAAGGACAAAACTAGTAGTCCAGTGACACAGTAAGGCAAAGCACAACCATAGCATGCCTGTAGCTCATCAGCTCTTTATGACTCATACGAAAACATATTTGTTCAGAGCAAATACGTGCACAAACTTGCAAAAATAATAGTTACATTAGTGAAGCTAATACAAAAATGTCATGTACTGTGAGACTTGTCTTATGGTTCTTATTTTCGCAGTACTGTTAGCTGGCAAGTAAGTTGAGGGAAGTCAGAAGAATAAGACAATTTATTTGCTCTTATACATAACTCATTCTCAAGACAGAGCCTCAATTCTGCAAAACACAAAAAGCACCCTGAAATTGGTTAAAGAAAAAAAATAGGTAGAAATAGAACTAGGAGAAACAAGATATAACATGGACAAGAGAAGTCCAAACTTAACACCAGCAGAAAGTTTGTCTGATCTATGATCTTTAGACCACAGTTCACTGTGGCTCAAGAAACAAAAGGGACATTTTATTCATTTGAAAGACAAGAAGGCTTGCACAAAGCATTTGTCTGGGCTGGCCAGAGGAAGGAACACAAAGATCTGAGGTCTATTTTTTGTTGTGTAAGAATCAACACAATCACTGAGATCACAGCTGATTCTGGTTTTTATCATACGCGTTCGTAAGTATGCGAAGAAAGAAATGTCAGCAAGTACCTTATCAAATAGATGACATCACTCTCACCTTGAATCCTTTTCATTTTCTGCATTCAAACGATTGGCTTCCTGTGCTTTCTCCGCCATCCAACGTGAGACCAGCTCCTGGTTATCTTCAGTAGTTTTCCTCAGTTTTTCTTCCAGAGCATTGAAGGTGATCTGGAGAGCATCATATTCATCTTTCAGTGTCTGATTAGCTCGCTCAAGATCTTGCAGCTTGTTACGCAACTCCTGGCACTCTGTTTCCAGCTCAGAGATCTTTTGCAAATACTCTGCAATCCTGGAAGAACACCGCAATTAAAAAAGGCAAAAACCAAGCAAACTAAAAACCACGACAAGGCCTTCTTTTGGGACGTGCACCATCTTTGTCGTGCTATTTGTACAACGTCTAACAAAGGGGTTTTAGCTCACAAGTAGGACTCCTAGAGAGTATCATAATACAAATAAATAACCCAACCAAAATTCTAGGTCTCATATCACCCACACAGGAGAAACTGTTCCTACTCACTTAGCTTCATTCATCTGCATCTCTTTGTCTTTCTGCTGCATTTGATTATTCAGATCAATTACAGACTGGGCCAACTATGGAGGGAAGAGAATTACATTAAAAAATGCAGAGATGTCAGCTGGACAACAAACACTGAGTGGCTCCCAGTCAGAGCATAGATTGGTCTAATACTACAAGCAACAAGCAAGAGCATCTACACAGAAGAACACACTTTTTGGCCCAACTCCAAAGCACTTTCAACCTTCGCTTGTGCTCATTTGTCTTGTCTGCTCATATCTAGCAACAGTCTTGTAAAGTAAAA
>NW_028186564.1:129123-132641 GCF_003343005.1 Rhea americana
AAACCACACAACCACCCACCTTCTCACTCCCACTTTGCTCATTCAAAATCTTTCCAGCGTAAAACTGATGCTCAATGGCAGCATTGTGAACAGTATCAGTTTCTTCTTCCCATAATCATTACAGTAAAAACACTCATGAAATACAAAATCAAGCACTTTTTTTAAAAATCTTGCTATGTTGACAATGCACATTCTTATCTCCTGGCTGTCAGTTTGAAACATCGACCATCTCTGGCTTATTTTAATCATCAACATGGGTTGCTAGAATGAAAGGTGCAACCTTTTCAATGTACAGTCTTCTTAAGCAACACATGTTGGTGATTAAAATGATGAATAAACTTCGTAAAATTAAGAACATGTTCGCAAAGTGCTGCATATGAACCATACAGAACACGGGAGGACTTTCAAACCTCGCCACGTTTCTTATGCAGCTCTGTCAGCTCCTCTTGATGCTTTATCTTCAGCTGGGCCAGTTCCTGCAACTGAGCATCATTCCATGTGCCATCATGTCCTGGACTGGAGTTTGAGAGGAAGGAAGAAGCAATTTCAAACCCAAATTCATTTTTTTCTGTGCCAGTTAGTCTCAGAAGAGCATATCCCTGATATTTTCTATACTACATCAGAGACACAGCTTGTTAATAAACTAAACCACAGAACTCTGACAGCTAGCTCCACCACAACTCACTTCTCACTAGGCAAGAAACTACTACATAGCAGTGAAAAATGAAATTTATGGAGGACGTTATTCACACTTTTGTAAATTTCCAAAACACAGTTCAAACTCAAATGAGAGATAACTAGACTTTGGTTAAACATGCATCATGACAAGCAAGTTTTAAACATGAGCTCTCCAAATACTGGAAGAACTGCAAGCATTTTAACAACTAAAATTTTTGCAGGGAGCTGGCAGACCTTGGAGATACAGGATATCTGGAGGCAGCATAATGCGAATCAAGGTTCTACTCCCATTCCCTCGGTCTTTCAGCCCAAGGTGTTATATCACTTTACTTTTGTTTCAACCTCTATCACTCATGTTCTAGCCTCTCACGGTATGAAAGGTTTGGGATTTTTAATTGTGTTATCTAATACAGCGGCATCATGGTATTAACTCAAGTGTCTGGAAACAAGAAGAACATACATAACATCCCCCAACAGTTAATGATAAACAGTTTTAATGTTTGTTTCATTCGTGTTTTTGAAAGCACACAGACAGCAACAGAACTCAGTTTTTAACAAGTGTGAACGCGTTCGTATACACATACACACACATATGTATACACACGCACATATACAATATATAAAATACACATGTACATTCATTTCAAGGAAAATAGAAATTTTGTTTTAAATTAGTTTTTCAAAAAATAATTCCGTTAGTCACTATTATATGGCAAACATAACCAGGAAATTGCAAGAAACTGTTTCTGCAGTCATACTGTGTTATGATAGTGCTGTGGGAACCAGCTAACCGGTTCAGAAGCTGAAAGGTCTCCTACTGATACTGGGGAAGTGGGACCAATAATTGAGCATTTTCTCTTAAAACCCTCCCGCCGTTGTACTAGAAGACATAGCAATTCCAGAAAACTACATGTTGAAACAGGTGTAGAAAGCCGAGTTCTGCAGTAATATGCAATTTATTCTATAATCCTGCCCATACATATGTCTAAAGCCAGAATTATATATTCCTCCTAGCCCTTTAGGTAAAAAGCCTTCTGCCTCAGCTATCCAGGATTAGGGAATTCACTCCAGTTCAATAAATTTTGTCATATCCTGATGACAATATCAATTTGATTTAAAGTTTACTTTTAAAATGCTCTTTCTTTTTGTATGCACTTCTGCTCATCCTCCTCTACTCCCAGACTTATCTCTCAGAGTAATATTCAATCAGAATGAGATTTCTGAAGGTGATTCAAGATAACTGCAGTCATCGGAAAGCTTTTGAGTACTTCCAGAAAGGGGTTAACTCCAGCCTGTGGCCAAGTGCTGACTCAGGAGATCCCATCCTACTTACTGAAGTTCTGCCTGCAGTTCCTACGAGATCAGGAATTATTCATTCCTTTCTAATAATAGTACACAACAGCCTTAACTACATTTGTATGTTTTGCCTACAAACTGAATACATATATACAGTTCCACATTATATATCACAGAGTTTCAGCAGAGGAAGCAATTCCTACTAAAGAAGTTGGTTATTATGAGCAACTGTCCTGCCTCTACTTCAGTAACACCAAGAGCAGAATCCAGAAGTACTTTACTTTGGGGATTTACATGCTGTCCAGGTGAACAACACACTAGCAGCCTATCATGGATTCAAAAGCCAACATAATAAGCAGCATAATCACTGCCCATAGGACTAGAGTGCTATTCCCAGGCTAGAAAGGAAGTTTCCTTGCAACCTCCTGCTAAAAGCAGGCTGTAAAATTACACAGAAAAAGCACTCACACTTCACAACTTTCATTTTCTCCATTCTCCATCTCCAGATTGAAACTAAGGAGAGAGTCTCTCCCCGTGCTGGAGTGCTTACAAGATCAGGTAACTTAAAAAGCCAGATCAAAGTCATTAGGTACTTACAGCAAACAAACATTATGAGCATTACAAGGCAAACAGGTCAGACTATTGTGCAGAAGCTTAGGCTGGTCCATCTCCACACCCAGAGGCTGTGATAAACTACTTTCTGTCCAAAACCTAGTCAGATCTTTCTCCACGGTATACCGTGAAGTGACTGCACCTTTATCATATGTTTAGAGTTATTTATAACCTACTTTTAATTTTTTAGTTCTCTAGGTTTGTCTCCAAGTTATTGCAATAGCCTAGATGCTGTCTGCATAATGTATCAATCAAGCCTTTCATTTATAGCGTGCAGAGCAGACAGTGGACTGCCATAAGAGGAATTTTCAGTACCTGATTTCGTGTCTGCTTTGCATGTCATATTTCTCTGCTTGCAGCTTATCAGCCAGCACTGCATGCAGGTCCGACTTCTCCAGTAGCTTGTTATCTGAAAAGGCAGTTAACGCAATTAAGAAAACAACCAAAAAGCAAAACCAGATTCCTTTTTTTTTTTTTTTTTGGTCCGGCTAAAATTTTAGTATGTTTTAATTATTCTGTCACAACAAGGCATCACATAAGCCTCTACCACATTAACGTGCACTCCCTCCGATGTCGACAGACTAAGGCAGTTCTCAACTATAACTCCAAGAATTCCCCCCAAAACCAGAGGCGGCGTGGGTCTGCTCCTACAAATATTCAGGAGAGAGGCTGCCCTTGCTGAGGCGTCCCGACACTTGCCAGACGGTTCAAAGATCAGTCTCCTCCCGGCCTTTCGCAGCCGCAGCCCCCCGCGGCCCCCGAGATTTGGCAGCCCGGGGGGAGGGGAGGGGAGGAAGGGCCCGTTTCCCCGCGCACAAACGCCGCGCGCGCCGGGTCGGGGCGGCGGCGGCCGCTTACACTGCGCGATGATCTCCTCGAAGGCCTGCCGCTGCAGCCGGTCCCGCCGCCGCAGCTCCGCCGCGATGTGCCGC
>NW_028186564.1:132956-182654 GCF_003343005.1 Rhea americana
CCTACGGAGCGGAAGGAGGGTGGTGGTGGGGGCCTCGCCGGGGCGCCATTTGGGGCGCGGTCCCGGAAGGCGGGAGGTGCGGCGCCGCCATCCTAGGAGCTAGCGAGGCATCGCGCCGCCATCTTGAGAGGGGCAGGGCGCGCTCCGGCAGCGGCGCATGCGCAGAATGCGGGATTCGCGCAGCCCCGAAGCGGTGAAACCGGCGGGATTTGTAAAACCGCGTCTAAAACCCGGGGGAAAGAAGAGAGACCCTGCTGCTCTGCCTGACGCTTAACCGTTTAGCTTTCCAAGTATCGCGTTAGGAAACCGTATCAGTGTAACTTACTTTGCAGCCGGGCAGGATCCGTAAAGCTTTTTGTCTTGGACTATGCTAAACCGTTTGCTCTGCTTTGGGGTAGAGGAGTGGGGAGGGTGCAATTATTAAACTGTAACAAAATAAAACAGACGCTTCACGAGATGATTACGCCGAAGGAGGTACGCCTGTTTGCTGCAAAGCTGCTTCGGCCAGGCGTGAAGGCACAGCCTACTTATTTCCCCCCCCCCCCCCCGTTTATAAATCGCAGAACCAAATATGTTTGAAAAGGTAAAACTGCTTATAATTGCAAACCTAAGTCCTAATTCTATCGATATAGTTACTGGATTTGTGAAGGGCGGTGCTGATGAGAGAAATTCATCCTGTTGGAGCTTCTTCTCTATGTGTCTGTCTTAATCCTCTGCAGAGAAAGAGGAAACCAAATGTGCAATATGAGGAAAAAAAATACAGAAAGACAGGGCTCAGACCCAGTTACTCCTCTCCCGAGGCTTCTACGTTGGCCTTAATATATTACCAGCCCCAAGGCCTCTCGCTGCCTGGCTGAGTGTGTGGTTAGTTCTCTTTCCACTTTGAATTGCCAACCACCTGCTTGCTTTCAGTGTCCCCAACAAGAAAGAAATGTCCCCTTTCCTGCATATATATCCACATAATGTTTAGTGGCAAGCAAACGCCCCAGGACTCCGCAAACATCCCTGTATATTTTTTCCTCATCCAACTAACTGATGTGCTCCCAACAGCCCCAAAACAGCCCCTTTCCCACCCCGGCATCACAGCGGTAAGTATCCTTTAAGAAGATAGAGGTTAGACTCCAAGGAGCTTGCTCTTCCTCTTAAAAACGTCCTAGCGAAATCAGGGTCCCCTTTCTCCTGAGGGGGAACACAGGTTCAGTTTGCCTCTGTTTTAGAGGATCCTTTAGCCCATCGTTGACAGTGGGCATTTCTCACTATAATTGTGAGAGAAAATAATTGTCCACTATTTCTTTCAGGAAGGGAAAAGGAATCAGCGTGAGCAGAAGTGGTATGAGGCATAGGATGAATTACTGGAAACACAGTATATGTTTTACTGTTTAAAATGACAGCTAGACTGTTCCAAGGGAAGGTTTTCAATTAATTGTTATCTGTATATCTTTGAATCTTAGAAAAATCACAATGTGTTAAAAATGTTTGCCTTTCTGTAATCTATGCTTTCCGTAGTGGGCAGGACACCCTGTTTTTTTACAATACCTGCTAATGCTGCTTTTTGCACTCCAAGCACAAAGTTCGTCTTTCTTTTTAAATGCAGCTTAAGCTCCTGGCAGCCTTTCCAATTATACATGCCTGCTCCATGTCATCATAGTCTTGCTTTCCCTTTGTATCAACATGGGTTACGCAATAAAATACCCATGCACACTGAAGGTGGCTTCTTTCTCCATTTCAAGGGCTTTTCTGCTACCATAATCATTCAGATCCACCAATTTCTTCAACAGCCTAATTCAGGAATAAAAATTTAAGACAATTGACAAATCTTATAATTTTCAGCAAACTCATTCTGTGGTGAAAAATAAAAACAAAACTACCTTCAAGAAACTATGTCGTATTGTACATCCATAGAGGCTGCGTCTTTGCTCATCATACAAAGCTTACTGTGGGTTTGGTACTTAGGCAGAGGAGAAAAAAACTTTTTGGCAGATACAAAAGAGAGGGAAATACGGGGAGGTAATTTCAGATGTTAAGAGCTGCAAAGGAGGAGATACTTGCACCAAGAATGCAAGATTGCGTGGAGACACAGAAAACGCTATTAGCTAAAACAGCTGTACCCCAATAGGGTCTGTTCTTTACCAGGTAACAGGCATCATTAAACGCCTGATGGATAGGTTCATAGTGGAGCCAGGTAGAAGATTCAAATGTGAACAGTACTAAGACTATCACAAACTCTCCAATGAAAAGAAAAATTGCTGGGGCTGCGTCCTTCTGCACCCACTTGTAAAGTGGGGCCAAGCCACACGTTCACCAAGCTGCACTAGTTTAAAAGATGTTTCACTCTATAGATCTAGATGTTTCAGTCTATAGACCCTACCTGTATTCTGTGAAGTTAAGAAACAGATTATACCTCTTTGGGGCACAGCGTCCTTCTAAAGGTATAATCTTACCCCCAGGTTACAACAGTTGCTATATTTAATTATTACAAGGAGATGGAGAAGAAGCAATATCTAAATGCAGTCTAGCACTGTGTTAGGTCAGCCAGCAAGTGGCACTTGAAAAGAGAGGCACATGCTGCAGTCGGTGTTTGAAAGGATTTTGCTCTGTCTCTTCGCGCCTGCCTTTGTGCAAGCACAGCCTTCCTAGCAGGCAATTGCGCATTTTGTGCGATCCCGCAGTGCTTCTGACTCCTACCCCTGCAGCAGGCTTCACTCGCGCACCCACAGCAGGCTCATGTGCTAGAAAAGAGCATCCCAGCTGTTCGATGGAGGAGATAAGCACTTAAAACAGTGATAGGAAAGTTCTGAACCTGTGCGCTGAAGAATATCCCAAACGCCTCTCTGTGCTGCAAGTAAGTCCTATTCCTTCCGCTAGTCCTGCTCAGTAGTTTCATTACTGGACTAGGAGGCAGAATAGCAAGCGTGCCTAATAACTTTGCAGATGTTGCAAACTGAAGACTGCAAGGTATGCTGAGATGCAGGCTTCTAGTTCAAAATGCTCTCGACAAATGGGATGCTGGTGCTCAACAGCGATGGGCGCAAGCTGCTTCTCAGGCGGGAATGACTGAGCATCTACCATGGACTATCGTGAAAAAGGCAGACCTCATCTAACATTAGAGAGACGCCGTAGTCAGCAGAGACATATAGTCAGCAATGGCAAGGCTTCTGCTGGAGACGTGTCCTGCTATAGGTGGACAAAGATGTAGGAAAGATGTAGGAGGACTACAAGGAAGTAGGATGTAGGAAGACTATTCAGGAAAGATGTAGGAAAGCTAAACAGTGTTGACAGTGGATTAGTGGGAATGACTAAATATATAGAAAAAAATGGCCCTCAAGGGAAGCTTTAAACAGTTAGCATTGTTTGCTGTAAAGAAGAGAAGGCTGAGGAAAGCATGAGTGGGGTTTGCAAATATATTCTGTCAGAAAAGGAAGACAATAACCTGAGATTTTTCTTCATGCGGGACAAGACTAAAAGGGTTTATAATTCAGCAAAAAATGCATTATTAGACATTAGGAAAAGCTGCCAAGGCAAGTGAACCTGTAGAACAGGCAGCTTGAGGTTGATGAGAAACTCCGGCACTGGAGGTATATACCACCAGTGAGCAAGAGCATTCTTCTGCAAAGAATTTGAGTTTACCCTTTGCTGGTGTGATGAATAGGTTATATCACTTTTCAAGGTCCTCTTTCAAATTAGGATTTGTTCTGGATCTTTGTATTTACAGTCAAAAAGAGTGAGTATTTCCCACATGTGGTTATTTTCTTTGTATTTACAAGCTATAACTATAAAGATGCAAACTGCTGTAAAGTACTGAGCAGCCATTATTTCAAAGCTGACTATCCTTTTTGTTGCAAAGGTCTCTTGTTTCTTTTCCATTTTCTTTGATATTTTTTTCTTCTTCTGTTCCCTGGGTCACCCTGTGTCTATCGGGGACTGCTTCTACCCACCTCCCTCCTGTTTCATTATGTCTCATTCCACAGCTTCTCTACTTGTTTTTCTGCAACCTTTCTGCTTGTTTCTGGACGCTGTCTCCTACATCCATTCCCATTCATCTGTTCCTTCAGAGCCCAACACTGTGGTCTTCCATCTTCATTTCAATGAGTTATGATAGAAGCTAATGCTTTATAATGCAAGATAGTAACCAACTCTGCATGTAATGAGTTCAAACCTTGAAAAAATCTGATTAAGTGGTAATAATAAGCTAAATGTGCAGCAGATTACCATCAACAACATAAAATCTCCTTGCTTTCATTTAAGTATCACAGAAGATAGAGAATCACAGAACCGTTGAGGCTGGAAGTGACTTCTGGAGATCGTTTAGTTGAGCCCCCCAAATCACAGCAAATGTTCATGTCTAGTCTTCATGATGTCTCCTGCAATATTGAATTTTTGAGGCTACAGCTTTGATTACAGTTCTCTGAATGCTACAGAAGAGCGTTGATTAGTTTTCACCAAAAAGGATATGTTGAAGCCCTTGCACATATGCTTGCAGCAACTGAATCTCTTTGGGCAAAACTTTATTTTATTCATCGCTAGTAGCTGAAATCAGATTAAGCAGAATTGTGACAACTCCCCCTACCCATGGTTGCAATTGCGAGTGGACTCATACAGATCACACTGTGAACCAGCAGGTTGTTCTGCAATGGTGAATTAACCTCAGCATGTCTAATGCGCACCTTTTGCTTAGCGGCCTTGGGAGCTAATACAGAGATGATCTGCAAATAAAAATACAACAGAATAATGGTAACAAGCCAAGAACAAAAGTTCACAGATACTTGGTACTCAGAAGTCATCATTTTTGTTTTATCATGCAGCGTAAAAAATAAAGCAAATTAAAGTAGATTTTAAAAAATCTTTCTTCTGTCATCCTGGGATTCAGCTGTGGAGGAATCTTTGAAAGATGTCAGAAGTCTTAACACAAATGCAATCCTAAAATGTTTCTTATTAAGAGTCACATCTGAAACAACTTCACGTGCACACAGTAGAAGTAATAAGGAGATCTTTTTCATATTCATCTGAATAATAATGTTTGCTTATATATATAGAAAGAACATCTTGTACCTCTGCAGCTAACACCTTTTCTGCAGTAGGGAAATTTGGCATGTTAAAATGACTATTTGCGTAGTAAGTCCCTTCCATAAGCACTCGCAGGAAGGCGCAGGTGACTGCACCTCCTCTGTGGTGGCAGATGTGAGCAGCTGCTGTAACAAGACGCTCCTCCAGCTGCTCTTCGTAGGCCGTGCACAAAAAACAGGGAAAGTCATAGACTCCCTCATTAAATACTTCACCCTCAACAAAACCAGCATCGTGCAGATGCAGCTGGCACGTGTTATGGCACCAGACTGCTGATTGCCATCACAGTTCAAGAGAAGCCTTCACCTTCCGCTCAACTTTCCTACTACACAATCCATGTTCTCCTGCTGCATCTGTCCTTTATGTTATGACTACGGGATATAGTGAATCAGGGTAGGGATGGAGACCCTTTAGCAAGTATCCTGCAGTGGAAAGTGTGGATTTCTCTGGTAGAGGTTAAGAAAACAGAAAATACGCATTTGGATACTGTGCATTTCCAACCTCTTCCAGCCACTTACGGCCACCCATAATGATGGTTGCCACCTGGAGCCCTGAGTTAAGAGGGAATATCTGCAAATTGCCTTGGGTTATCTTGGCTAATCAGCTATTCCTGACATCCATAGTTTCATTGTAAACAACACCTGAGCCTTCAGAAAGTTACAAAAATTAGGAGTTGTACCTGGGGGAAATCAATGCATTTTTGGACAATAGATTCCTCCACTCATAATATGGACTAACTGAACAGGAAAATTACAAGGAAAACAGAGAGAGGTAAAAATTTTAGCAAGTCTTTCATTCTAAAAACAAAAGGGAGGATAGCAACTAAATAATTAGCTTTGAGCAATATAGAAAATCACTGGTAGATTTAAAGAGAGTGCTTGGTCCCCGCAGACTAGAGGCCTAAGCAACATGACTTCTAACAACGTTAAAATTTTCCTCTTGCTTTTTTGGTAGTGATCAACTCTTCTTTCTTTCTTTTTTTATTGTTTTCACTCTTCCTTGAGCCATTTTCTGTAAGACCCTACCTTTACTAGGGAGGAAATCTGCTGTAACTGTAACAGCAGTACAGACTGCTGTAACATTTTAGAAAAACTCCTAACAGCTCCCTATGATGGTTTTACTGTTGACAGGACAAGTAAGCTTGCGTCAGATGCGTCAGGCTCAGGCAGGAGCCTGGCTTTTAAAAAGTCACCGTGTTCTGCAACATTACATACTGTAGCTAGATACTTGAAGCATTTTTGATAGCTAGGTCTCCATGGAAATAAGTTCACTAAGACTGCAGCTATTTTAAGACCTTAAAATAAAGGAATCTAGAAGGCTGAGGTTAGGACCTGCATCTGGGAGAAGTCAGTCAATTTTTGGACAATTCACACCCTTCACTACATAACTTCCACTTGCACTATCTGTACTAACTTAATTGGACAGTAACACAGATTGCAGAAAAATGTAGCAAAAGCAATGCGCCTGGTTTGGGAACAGAAAGTCATGGGCCCAGGGCTGTCTGAAAGCAGCAGCTTGTATTTGGTCCCCATCAGTTTGTGTCCTGCATCATCTCTATGAACGCTCACAAAAATGAACAAACAAACAATCCCATAAGCACACAACCTGTTTGTTAACCTCTAATTTGCTAATATTCACATCTGGAAAGCTCCCACACTTGGTATATCAACTCTGTCACCTCTAGATACAGCTAGTTCTACCATAAAGAAAAGTATTATGCACTCTCATTATGTTTTTGCACCAGCCCATTTCTACCACTTTATGTCTAAGCTACTCACCTTTGAAGTCTCTCTTCTACAGAGCCCCGAGAAAGCTCTTTCAGAGTCTTCTTCTGACCATTTTCCTTTCTGACCACCTGCAAGAGGTCAGGTGGCATTCACCATCATTCCTGTCATGGAGACATGGCTCAGACTCCGTTTGGTGCTGCAAGTGATAATCCTTATCCAACTCCTGAGCCTCTGAAGAGTAAAACATTTTTTCTTCTGCAACCTTGGCAAAGACCATCTCTTCTCTGGCAATATACCTTTCTAAAGGACAGGCCAAATCAAGTATTATACATTTCCATCAGACTGTTAAGAAGTCCACTGTTCTCATGTTCTGCTCATCTGTAAATCTGGGCCAAATTTATACCATATTCCCAATTATGAGAATATTTTTGCAAGAAGAAGCTATCTTTGCCTCATGTAAAGCTGTTACTTTACAAACTTTGGGCAATATACTTTCTTTTTCACAGCTTAGAAGCCAGTGGGAAAACAGCAGCATCACAGAGAAGCTTAGCCTGTCTAATTATTGAGAGGTTAAAAACTTTTTGCAGAAAATCTGTTGTGTGTTTTCGTCTCCAAAGATACACGCACACACACAGAATTCTGTAGGAACCGATTTAGCTTTCCACACTAGTGAGAAAATTCACCTGTCCCAGGAAGGTTACTCAATGGCCGTACCAGTTCTTCTGGAATCTGAAATGGGAAAGCGAAACCCTCCCTAGGGCCAGGGAAGTACCACAGCTATTGAATTATTAGGATTACACAGGGAGGATTCTGTTGAATAGAGCAAGAGGATTGTAAGCTCATGGACTATCTTGCTGACTTGTACATTACAGAGCGAGGTGTTTCAGTAGTGGTGCCTTGAAATGCCCATCTCTACGGTAGAAAAACCTCTCTCCGCAATGGTTTGCATGTACAGATCGTCCTCTCCCACCCGTTCTCAGAAGCCCGTGCTCAGCCTCTTCTGCACCAGGAAAGCTACTGTCCATTTTCTACACGCGTACGATGGGTAACGATACCTGCTAGCAGGTACTACAGTTTCTAAAGCGGTTGTATCCAGAGAGGGTGTGTGCACACAGACGCACGCATCCTCAGTCACAGCAGTGCAGTGGCATTGTCACAGCTTCCCTACACTCCTCCGTGCCTTCAGCATTTCTTCTGGGCAGGGACTTCTGTCTCTAGGTGACCTGGCGTAATACCGGACTAAAGCTGAATCACGTGCCAGGTAGTTCTGAATTTTCAATAAGGAATGATTAGAAAGGTGGCTATTTTATTATTTTTAAGTAATCATCATGGAAACAATAGCAAGGATCAAGTCACAAACAGGCATAGCCTCATTGTAACCACTGCATTAATACTTAACATGAATATAATAGAAATAACAAGTATGTTAACATTATTCATTCTCAGTCAATGAACAAAAGTGTACAGTAAAGTCAGCATTAATCTATTAGGAATGCTACAAAACCAGCCAGCCAGTGTCCTTCAAAAGCAGAGTCCTTGCCATAAGAGAGGCTGGAGCGACTGCTGTCCCTTCAGGCAGCTCTACTCCTAGGCTGCATATGAACCTGGCCAGTTCTCTCCCATTTCTGCATGTAGTTCTACCATTTTACTTTGTTTATTAGGGGTAAAAAAAAGCACTACCTGCTAGGAAAAAAGGGCTACAGTGCCAAGGGCCAGCCCTCACACTCAGCATGAATCCACGTACGCAGCCTGGGAGCCCACACGAGGCAAAACTGGCTCCTTCGACAGTGTGTTACATTCATCAGTATCTGCTCTTCAGACTTGATTCCCTCCCTCCCCTAACTCCCTGCTGCCTGGATGTGACATGCTTTTGGAGCTGTACCGCTTTCAAGATGCTTTCTTTTACATGTTCATCATTCTTTAAGAGGAATTCCGTAACTCAAAATAAAAATTTTGCTTTTGTATAAAGGGCACTCTTTAAATACACCTCTTCCATCTCCTAGTCCTTATACCGTACCTTCCTCTTCAAAGCATTTACTAATGTGTATATTTAACCATCTGCCTCTTAACAGAAGTACCAAAGTGACACTACAAAAGGCTAACTTGTATTTGTTACTGTGGTCCAGGCTCCTCTTGGTCTGAGCAACACGGGGTAAGTTTCTCAGCTAGAGCATTTTCACAATCATAGAGAGAGAGATACACTCTCAAAATAAAAGTTCCCGGTCTTTTCAGCACCAGACCAGAGGATATCAATGTGAACGAAGCAGTAATCTCCATCTTTCTTCCCATCAGGATTTCTCCTAGGGTGATATCAGCCACGTTGTTTTCACTGTAGAGAAAAGAGAAGACATCACCTTGTCTACTGCCACTTCTGTACATTTTTATGGAGAAGAAAAAAAACACTACAGCTTGTTCCTGTGGACTCTCTTTTTGCCCCTAACTCACATATTAAACCCTCCCCTACTCCTTCTGACTTGGTGGAAAAAAAGCAGCCCAGGAAAATAGATATTTCCTTTTCATTTTAAATAATAAAATAATAAAACCATAAACCAGTGGTGAGAGTTTCATGAAATCACTGAAATGAATGCTGTTGAGTGGCACAGCATTTACTGCTTCAACAGCAGCGTTTTTGAACAACACTGTTTTCATTTCATAAGTGCTTTCCATAGCTAACTGCTTTTAATTATCTTTTTATTAATTATGGCAAAGCAAATCTATCAGCCTATAGCATAGTTTTGTTCTGTGCCAAGCCAAGTTTTGACATTCTCAGAAATAACGCAGTATGAGTCAAATCAGCAACGAAGTAGCTGAGTCTTTGCATTCCTCCTCTGCCCACCAAACTTAAAACAGTCCAGAAGAAATTAAAGCTTCGTGCAAAACTAAGGCCATGGCCAAGGCCATGGTTTCACAACGGGACATGTTCTGCAGCAATACTGCTTTAAGACATTCCCTTGCCTCCTGCGCTCTGCAGCCCTGGCACATTTGTGGGACAGTGCTCTGAGCCTGTTTGGGAAATACACAGCAGAGGCAGGGTGATGAAGTCAGTACTACTCTTAAGTATTTTCTACCGTGAAATCACAGTCTAATAAAACCCCCCCTGCCCTTACTCCTCTGATTCCCAGGAGAAACACACCGGTGTGGTTGTCCTGCCAACTGGCCCCTCTTCTATCCGATGCTTCCCGGAGTGAGGGAGCTCTGAACTGTCCCGATAGTCTCTGCCCTTGGAGTTCTGCATGTCCAGTACCGCCCGGCTCTTCGAGGGAAGGGGTGGTTTGTTGAGCTGACCCTGGACGCTTGAGCTGACTTCAGACCGGGGTGGCTTGATGAGTTTTTTGAGTGGCGCTGAGTTTTCCAGCGATGTAGTCACCTTTGGTTTGCCTTGAGTCTTTTCACTTGCATTTTTTTCTTCTGTTTGGCTGGAGCAGGTATAGGAGCGGAATCGCTGCGTGGGCACGAGGAAAGCTGTTGACGGCTGTTTGCTGCAGGTCTTGCTCTCCGACTCTTGTAGTTTTGTGAGATGAATGCTCTGATCATGCAGGGGTGGCTGCTCTTTTCGTGAGGCCTTGGGGTAGTCCTGCTCTTTCTTCAATGCTGCCTTCCCCTTAGAGCCCATGGAGCCATATAGCGGGTTCTCAAACATCTCTGGCTTTTGCTGTCCCTCCTCCTGCAGCAAAGGCTCTGCTGTGTTTTTCCCCAGTTCAGGTGGCCTACAGTCATCAAAGCAGTATAAAAAGAAGACTTGTAAAGAGCAGGCAAGAGGCACTTACTGATTTAAAGGGAAAATGAATAGGAAATGAGGATGGTAAAATTAAATTGAGTATGCAAAGGGGTAACAGGGTAGCCACTGAACCTGGGGAAAGAGAAGAGAATTGTGTAGGGTTCTTTTTTGCTTTGTTTAATCTTTATTCATATGATAGCTAAGAGCAGATAGACTTAGTGCTGTAAAAACTCCCTGCTGGACAACAGCAGGGAGTCAGCGTGACACTTGGCTTCTCTTTAAGCAGGTATCAGTTACTAAGCCAAACTGTGCCAAGTGCTGTGATGGCTCTGTTACATGTACAAATCTGAATTTAAATATTCATAAGAATCTTTAGATCTGACGGAGAGGATTGAGATGGCTGTCTGGACAGTTAACAGAAGAGCTCACATCACCCTATATCATTTTACAAGTAGGTCAATCTCCCCTTGCTACCAATGCCACAGAGCATTCCTAGGAAAGGAGTAAAATTCCTTGATGCACCTAAATGCACAGTATATAAATAATAGCTATTTACTCTGGGGTAAGAGAAACACTGTGTGTGCAGAGCTGAACTCGTTGAATTAATACTAATAGAAGGCTCAGAGTTGAATGAGAGTACAGCTGTGCTAAGGGACGAGGGAGGTTTGGTGGTTCTAGTATGAGTGGACCTGAACTGGCAAGGCTTTCACCTGGGGAACAGCCAAAACACTTGAACAATCAGCCGCAGTATCACTGAATGGAGCTGAATAGGGATGAGTGGCACATATTCTTGGGTGTTTCCAAATGAGCTGGACTCCTTGCTTCAAGTGATCTACCGGAGGTCTCTACATGAAGGACTAGATTGCTGAGAGCATGACAAAGAAGCGCTGTCAGGCGCTGACCAGGTTGAGGCCATGCTTGTAGCTATGACTTCTGCAAATTCTGGCTTACAGAGTATAAATTTATCAGTGACCTTTAGCCCAGACTCAGACAAGCAGTTATCAGTATGAGTAAGAGGTCTGGAATGAGGGTGTTCATTGCACTCAAGCACAAGAACGGAGTATCCTCATCCCTTTATTATCCTTGGTAGGTAAGGGATATATTTCAATATACGGCAGAACTAAAATTTTGCATCGAGACTTGTGGCACACGGATACTAATTTCTATAGCAAGCTGGACCTTATTATAGTAGCATAGTAGAAATTCAGTTTAAGTACTCTACATGTGACATGTGAAGGAGCTCTCCTTCCCACCCAGTGGAAAGGGCTATGCCATACTCTTCCCTGTTCTTCTGTTCTTCTGTGTTACCACAGGCAGCTCTGTTGCATTCTTTTTTTTTTTTTCTCTCTAGAACCCGGTTGTTAGAAAATTACACACCCATATAGTTTTTGGTTTTTTTTTTTCACAAAAGATTGAGGAGGTACTACACTAGTTTCCTTTAAGCATGTGATGTCTGCTCATGACCTTCACTTATCTTCTCCTGATACCAGAGGTAAAAGGCCGAAACAACAAGCCGTACCTTGAAATCTGCATACAGATAATGAAACAGTGACTGTGCAGAACGGCGAGAGAGAAGAGGAATAGCCCCAGTGCAAAAGGCAAAGACTCACAGATGTTCTTGACTCCTAATACAAATGCTTCGGTTTACTGGAGGCTGGAGGGATGTTTTTGGAGACAGAGGCGACAAAGAGGGTGATGTGGAGGATGACTCTCTCTGTCCCATTACGGAGGTGTTCTCTTTGGGCTGCTGCTCGTAGATCCAGAGAGAAGGTGGCTGGTCTGGTGAAGGTATCTGCTTAAGCTGGCTGATTACAGAGGGTTGCTGAGAGAAAGCAACCATTCCTATGTAGCTGGGGTTGCTGATGTCTGTGGGAGTGGAGCTGCTAAAGAGAAGAAATATTGTTAGGAAGATACATGCAGAAATACATTTTTCTTCTGTCTCTCTCCCAGCTACAAGGGAGTCAGTGCCTACTGAGTGCTTTGATTCAATACTACCTACTGCATTTTTTGTCACTGTTGCTTTAGAATAAGAGTAAGAGGGAGTCCTGTTAGTGCCTCCCTCCCCTGGGTCACTGCAGAGGAAGCAGCTAAGTCAAGCCCACCTCCTCCAACCCCAAATAGTTCCTGTGTCTGTGGCAGACACTTCCATTTGCAGGCTGCAGAGAATATTAGCACTCAATTTCTGTAGTCATGTATAGGACCTAACAACCCTTTTACTGGTTTCTGTCCTCAGCTGTTCAGCAGGCAGCTACAGCAGGATGGCTCCAAGCAAGAGGCAGATTATGGTGCTGGGTAGCATTGTGCAGGATAGGAATATGCTACTGGAACAAGGAAAGACATTTGGCCTTCTGAGATGCATCCATGTAGATTAGCAGACAGAAGGCAAGAAGCTGCCTGGAAAGAAATGTGCCCTGTGAAACACTGAAAGTGAAGTGAAAAGACCCAGAAGAGTCCTGTGACTCTTGGAAAGGAAATGGCAGGCAATTTGAGCACTGCTCCCCACTCTAAGCTGGCAGAGGAAAAGTAGCAAGATTACCGTAACATGTCATCCTTTCCTGGGGTGTCTGGAGAAGAGGAAGCACTCCCCCAATAGCGAGCAATGGCTGCTGCCTCTTTGGCCATCAGATGAGTAGGTTTTGATTTTCTGTTGGAAATAAAAGGGTCCTTTTTAAGACGAGGTGCAAGTAGGGTGCAGAGACCCAATCTGAGTAATGCACTCTCATCTTTTGAAGCTTTGGACCCAAAAGCATTGAGCAGACCTGACCAAAGGGCCACAAAGGCAGCTTCCCAGTGCTCACCATGCCTATTAATACCGCCCCCACAGCAAGCCCAGCTTTGCACTCCTTGAGCCAACTACTTTACTGTAACTGACTTACCCGCTTGCCCTTTACCTGTTACTCTGATCCCAGTCTTTGTTAGGTTCTAAATTACTGATGTTCTTTGGTTTCTGCCCAGCAATTTCATCACGTTCAATCTTGACAAAGTCTGGAGGAAAAGCAAAGGTACAGAAAAGAGTGCTCTGGTGGCTTCAGATTCTGGTTCCCTAAGTTTTCCATATTACTAGTTGTATTAAGACATCTCTCTCTGTCTATCAGAATGTTAGTGAGCTACAGACCATGAGGTTTTAAACAGTGTTGTTGGTATTATATTTTCAACTGCTGATGGGTATATATCATGCTTTGTTGACATAGGAAAGACAAAGTCTGCCCTGAAATACTCACAAACAAATGCCATGATCTCCAAACCAGTTACATACAGGTCATTGTACCATCAGGCATACTACTTGTGAATGTAATGAAGCTACTCAGGTAAAATTAAGCACATTCATAAAATGTAAGGCTACACGATCCAAAGCAATTTCATTCAAACACTAATGAGTCCTGTTAGCTGACCTGTGGTAACTGGCAGTAATACACTCTTAGTTCATCCTAGTTGTGAAATAGAAGGTGTTAGGATAATCCACCTTCATAGTGACTCAACCACTTTAAATGGTGTTATTATTCTAAGTGTTTGATGAAAAATAGTTCAAGTAAAAATGTTTAGTAAAGTATTTTCTCAAGAACAGCAACTACTTAGAATTAAACAATTCTTAATAATTGCTTTCAGAGAATAAAATTCTAGAGAAGCAAAAATTATTCAAAGATAAAACCCTAGTAGGACTTCTTTTCTTGAGACACTGGCTTCAGCAACCCACCATCAAATGGACACTTAGAAATAAATGATCAGCAGTGTCTAGCTTTATATTATGGTTTTGAAACATATGTGGTATCAAGAAAATACTGTGTGAGGCACACATGGTGTTCTCCTGAACTGGAAGCAACAGAAAGCATTTCTGCTGTCTTGATACAAATGGATTGAATGCCTTCCTATTCTGTCTTTGGCAATTACAATAGCTGGTCACTCGGCACAGCTAGTGTCGAGCTGACAGTCAAAAAACAATTTCTCACTTCTAAGGAAACAAACATTAACTTTTGCATTCTGAAGGCAGTAAGATGATAATACGCAAGGCTTAGGATCTGTTGGCTGAGCAAATGCTGCTTAAGAGCCTTGCACACTCTTTGCAGAGGTTCCCCAGGTGCCCGGAACGCTTTGGAACGCTGCCATACAGCCACTACAAGTGGAAATAAGATATCACAGTTCAACAAAATCAGTATCAGTGACAGACAGGGGGCTCTCTCAGTCTGTTGGATTTACTTGAATGGTGAAAAAGAAAAATGTAATTGCTGTGCCTTTCTGAAAAAACACAGGTATACTCCTGAGAATGAATGAGCGGTATTTACATCTTTGTAGTCAGCATCAAAAGCTCTTGACTATTTGGAACCAAAAGCACTGCGAGGGTAAATTTCAATTCATTGACAATCACAATGCCTTTATCAAGATGGAAATACTCTGGAGTGACCATTACAGGGATGATCCAGTTTCTTACCATACAGTTTCTCTCTCTGCTTTCCTTGTGATGTCTGTAACTTGATTTCACCTTGGAAGACCCCAGTTTTCTCACCATGATGTGTCAAAATAGTGTGGATAGGAACTAAGGATTCTGTTGCTTCTATTCGCAGCGCAATGCAGCCTTCACCTAGAAGACAAGGAATAAGTCTGGAACTGAGAAACAAAGCACTGAAGTCCATTTCTCCTGTCAGTCATATACTATCACCGTGCAGACAGGGCTGAGCTTACTGGAGAGAATCTGCTTTGGATCACAGTAAGGACTGTAAAATCTCTTGAGAAATAAGGGGCATTCATTTTATTTCTTCACATATGTGACAAGTATTTGGGCATTTCAGGCATCAGTAGGTGACTACAGAGTTCTGAGTTTCCATTACTTGTAAGAAAAACGTGAACCTGTAACTGCCATTTCAGTTAATGGGATTTCAGCAAAGAGCCTTCTCTGAACAAGGACTGCAGTCCCTGACTGATTAAAATTTGGAAGCAAGAAGCACTGACGATGAATTCTCTGTAGCCAGAAGAAATGCTTCAAGGAAGTGCAACTGAAGCAGGATTTACATGTCCTGAATAAACCCATTTAAACAGACCGACTCCTCATTTAATTCTAGCAGAGTACTTCCTTTTTAAGTCGCTGCTCTTTTAGGGCTGGTGAAGCTTACACAGATGAGACCTCTACTTCACAGTCCTCTATTCATCATTACCTCATAAAGTATTGCCCATAATGTATTTTTGTATGTATTCAGTTGTAAATCAGAATTCAGAGCATCATAGATGTTCAGTCTGTAATAGTTACCTCTGCTCTCTCCCACTCTTTCAGTCATTTGGAAAAATCAAAGTAGATTTTGACTCATCCAGAACTTCAGAGCTAAATACTTACCATAAGATTCATCACTGTCTGATGACTTGATGCTGATCAGTATGTGTTGATCCAGTAGGTATTCTGGGTCTGAAATAATTGGAGTCAGCTGCAAAGACAAGTTCATGGGGGTCAGCACAGTTGGAGGTCTATGTGAGCAAAGTTCTCCCTTTCTGCCTCAATCTAGAATGGTCAAAACTCAGCTGGACAGGCCCTCAACCCCAGCCTCTCCATCACTGATGGAGTATGGAGGTCGATGGTAGAATGCGACACACTTTTTAGAGACCCGCACTCTCCTATCCAGCATGACAGAGGATGCTACAAATCTACTGAACTGCAGCTTTTTCCTGCAGTGCAGTACTGAAAATTGCTCTAGAAGGATGTGGTCTGGACTCTGATTACAGTCTGTTCCAAAGAGCTGTTTGGCTGTTGTTACAATGACTTACTGTAGAGTGTTTCCCCGGGCTATCTGTATATGGCATACTTTCCAGAGTCAGCAGTTCTTCTTTGGGCTATTTGGAAAGGTACTGACACGTACATTTGCTCCAAACCCAAGAGCTCTGATAGTTCTTCCCTGCCCACCATGCCAGGAAATGGAGAACAGCTCCCATCTAAAGGGCAGGACTTGTCTCTGACCCTGAAGCATAGAATACTACTGCTGACCACTGATGGTCTTTTTAACACACGAGAAAAATATTTATTTAACTTTTCTCAGAAATAGCAAGAAGAAACTTTGTTTCACAAGGTAAAGAAACCTTGGGACAGAATTACTCCTTATGCTGTTTTACCTTCCATCTAAAACACAACCCAGGCCAGTTCAAAAGATTTATCAGCATAATTATGTTCACTAGAATATTTAGTGAACATAATTATGTTCACTAAAAAGGTGAGAAAAAAGCTACACTCTTGAGTAACATAATCATGTGAGCAAAATTCCCAATACAGACATAAGTATACTAGCAAGAAAGTCCTTTCCTTCTTATAACATACTCCATTTAGCTTAAACCCATCCTGCATCCTTATGAACTCTTAGAAGAGCAAACAAGACCACAACTCCATTCCTGCAACTAGTATTTATATAAGCAAAAGACTTTCATGTTGCTTATGGGATACAAGTGGAAGACTTCCCTTCCATATGGATATGGAAACATTGTCCCAGTTTACCTTTGGAAGAGCATCAACGAACTTTACCACAAGTTCCCCTTCGTTCCCATCCTCATTTTCTCCTTCCTGGCTCTTTACAAAAGCTACAAAGTGATGAGAAAGGAGTTCATCAGAAGAGAGACAGCAAGAACTTGGCTACAAATCCCTTTTCAGATAGTAGATCTCCAAAAGACCTAAAATTATTTTCCCACTTGGACACAAGTTTTAGAAGTATTAAGATGTTTAAGGCTTGAGCTTTGGGTGAGTGTTTACACAGTAAATTTACAAGTGATCTTACTGGGGCATTGTTAAGTGATTTTATTTTACAGTTAAATTTGGCACTGAAAAGCTCAGTGCATGCATGGACTGGAGGATAAGAACATGACAGCTCTTCCTACGCCACTCAAGATAGCACACTTTTGAAATTCTAATTTAAGATTCGTAATACACTGTTTCCATAGAAATTTATGCAAATTTTGATACAGCCAAAAAATAATCTTTTATGGAACTGTCTTTGACACAGCTCTCTGACATGCGATAATGTGATGAAGCATACACCAAAGGCACGCTGTCCCACTTACAGGAGCAGTCCTGTGATGGGGAATCGCTTAAAAAAACACAGCAAGGGCATGTAGGCTCACATTACATAAACAGCTGAGACTCAGCCCTGCAGCACAGGGACAGGGAGTAAATTCCGTAGCACTGATACACAGTCTCATTTACAGAATCATCTCACCATACTTCCTTTCACTTTAAGTTGATCCTCTGATTTATGCTTTTCAAACCAAGGGAAGGAAATAATTTTTATCAGTATAATGCGCATCTTTTATTTTGAAAGCACCTAGTCACTTGCAACAGGCATGATTAGAAATTTCATCAATCATTTGCTAAGTAGAGATTTTTTATACGATATGCAAAAACAACACAGGTTGCTCTTCAGAGAAAGAGATGATGAGATTGCCAAACAAGATGGAAGATACAGCACACTGTTACACATCTAAGCAACAATTACAGCTAAATAGCTGTGTCGTTTGGATTGTATTTCTGACAGTGTAAGATGACTTGCAAACTACAACAGATTTTGAGGACATCCCCCTTTTTTTGCAGTCAAACAAATAACCTGCACAGCTGTTTATTTAGATCAAAGCAAGAGGATGGGAAGCTGATCCAAACAAACAGGGAAGTTTGACAGAAAGAATAAGGACAGGCAGAGCCATACTTTCCAAGCAGCTGGAGTGGAACTCGATGTAGAATTTAGTCTGGGACTTGGTCTTCAGGGTTGCGTAGCAATGCAGAAACTCTATCTCCCCATGGGAGTCCGTGTACTTCGAATCTAGGAAGGAGGAGAGGAAACGATTATGTTTGCAGCGGGAGATAAACAGAGGGCATTTGTAAGTGGGCTTTTTAAGAAGTTAGCTTTTTCTTTCAGCCTATGCAACTCATTGCATTTTATATCCACAGGGGAAGACAGTGCACTTGCCCTCGGTCTGACTAACCATTCTTTGAAACAAACTGCGAGGTGACTCCGACTTCAAAGGTAGTGAAGACAGGGCTGTGGTCACTTGTCATGATGTCAGTGGTGCAGCCTGCCAACGAGAGAGGAAGGATAGTTACTGCCCTGTGCTGCTGCCGTGCTCCAGTGAGATCACTGTAATAGAAATATTACTCGGTAGTTTTCCGAAAACATAACTGTCACTGTGGTAACTGTCTCTAGTCAAAGGTGTTTCTGCATAATCTTTTGTTAGTACACAGGAATATCACTATTTTGTAAAAACACATGAAGTCTGGTTATGGGACATAACTCTACCTGTCCCTTTTGCAAGCAATTCTCAATGTTAGATTTGCCCAGTATAAAAAGCATTTGCATGATTCCTGGTTGACCTCTGCAATGTGCACAGCTAATTAAAGCTCTAATAAGGCAAGAAATTGTGTAGGAAAACACTAGTGCTACTTCTGTGCTACAGGGTAGCTCATGGCATAAGATGCACAGTGGGGTGAGCAAGGTCTTGACTTTATCTAAGCATACACTGACTTCCAGAAGGGCCAGTGCACTAAACAGAACAGTGTTTGAAGGCAGAGGCCAGACTTTCTAGATGTGCTTATTTATTCACACATCACATCATCACATCATAATACGCTCTCTGATCAGATCAGTCCATCCTATCCCTCAGGAGACTTCTAATAGCCCTCTTCTCACTCCCATGCATAGGAAATCATCAGCGTTATATTCAGTTGTTTGGATGTCGATATAGTCAATGAAATTTCAGGAACTAATACGGGCATATTTTTTTTAAAGAGGTTTTGGGGTCCCCCCCCTTCTCAGCACAGCACTTTTCTGAAGCTTCTTCTCTGTAAGAAGGGGAGCGGGCAAGCCCTCTGGGTACCACACAGTCCTCCTGGAATATGAGTTGATAGAAGAGGGTCTGCCCTGCCACCACCATCAAGTGAGGAGCTCCTGGTGGTAGCTGCACAGGAAAAGAGGGTTGTCTTGCCTAAAAGTAACTGGCATCAAGTGACCCCGCAGTGAGGCTGGAAGCTGGAAAGCTACAGCTGTTTAAGGGGTATTATGCACATAAAAGAATAACAGAATGAATTTCCAGCATTGCAAGGTTACAGGCAGAGAGATTTGGCTCCTGTCTGCCTGGTTTAACATCAGGTCCCTCTATGCTGAGTCCTACAGACTCTGCTCTGAATCATTTCCGTTTCATACTGATTGCTTTGCTATCTACAATCTGTTATCTACCCACCATAGGACTGACACACAACGTGCACCATGGGGTATGATTTCCAGAGCACTCGATCACACCAGGATGGTAAATTGTACTTCATCTGCAAACCAAAGAAGAACTGATGTCAAGAAGAAGGGAAAGGACCAGTGCACAAGAAGAGCAGGAAATTCACTTGCCCAAGCACCATGTATTTGCGCCAAATCTTTTTGCATTGACTCCACTCAAAACACTACCGGAGAGAAAATGGAGAGATTGGTTTAGGTCACTGTCTTCTGCAGCAGTTACTTTGCCTGCTCTGGCATACATTTCTGAAAGGAAAGAGCTGGTAATCAGTTTTCACCTACCCCTGTAGCTTTCTGCTTGGTGTAAGCATACTTCTCCCGGGTACCTCTTTCAAAACGGTAGGTTGGAGCAAAAGTTATCTCTTCTTCCTCTAAAACAGACAGATAGCTCAGTTACAGTTTGGCCCTTTGAGAACTCTGAACTGGGCAAGACAGTCATTGCTCTGTACACCCTGTTCTGCAACATCAGCTCTGGCACAGGAAGTTGCTAGCAAATGGGAGAGGAACCTGCTGAAGAAATTCAGAATCTTACCGAACTGCAGAAACACCTTTTGGTCCTTTCTCTCTATGAGAAGCTGGTCGAAAGCCAGCAACTCCGGATACTGCTGCTGCCTGATCTTCTGGATAATATTCTCTGCTTCCTGCCAACAGGGAAACAGCAGAGCTGCAGATGATGCAAAACCTTCGTATAAATACTCTCTCACTGGTAAGCCAGCAAATGCTTCTGAACTGCTTCACAAAGCCATACTCCTTGTCACTTCTCAACTTTTCCATTCACTGAAAAGCCCTAATTTTTGCTGCATAGTTGGATGTTTGTCTATCAAAATTGGTGTCAAAATCTCTACCCATTCCTTACATGAGCATGCACGCACACACACACAACTACCAGATCCCCATCAACATCAGACTTGCTGTTGTCTCCCACCCACTGAGGCCTATTCAATTTTTATTACGGCTTGCCTATTTTGAGCCACTGTAAACTAACCAAATAGAGCAGAACAGCAATCTCTAGATCTAGCTGTTCAGAGACAGATGCTTGCTCACAGTGGGAAGTAGGATTGTGGAGATTTGGGGAAGTGATGATGCCTGGAGAAAGAAAAGGTGCCAGATGGTGTTCCTGCTATGCCCTGGGTCCGTTAATTCTTGGAGTGGGCAAAGAGGATTGCCTTACTCTCCCTCAAATGGTGTTACACTTTTGTCTTGGGGATCCTCTCTGCCTCCCCTCTCATGCCAATTTTTATGCCATGTTGCCCTGGATCAAAAAAAGATAGCGCTTCTGTCTCTCCATGGATTCAAGTAGATTCCCTCACCGTTGGGGGCTGTTCCACACGATAGTTCAAGTCTCCCAGCCAGAAAAGATGAGTAAAGCGATGAGTGATGTTGAATGGACTTAACTTCTTATCTCCAAGTGTCAGGAAGCGAAGGATATTTGTGTAGTTCTGGTTGCGTCTGTCAAGACAACAAACATCTGCCTGGCATACTAAATTACTATGCAATTTCTAGGTGCCTGGTTTGGCAGGAACCAATCTGGCTCAACATCTAAAAGAGAGCAGACTGGAAGCTGAGAACCTGCCACGCTTGCTCTACACTGCACCGAAGGAGACGAGCCTAGGGAACACGCTCGGCACCCCCAGGTGATCCAATCTATCTACCTCATGGCACTGGTGACCAAGAGAACAACCAATGCAGCAGGGGTGCAGCCAGGTGAAGGAGTGGGGTTGGCGCAGGTGCACGTGGGCCAGCACAGGCTGCCGCTCACAGGCTGCAGCACACGTCACATACAGCCCTGGGAGCTTGTGGGACAGGAGGGCAGCCCTCCGTGAGGAGGGGACAGCCACATTTACAGCAGCTCCTGACTGCTCTGCCTGGGGTGTCAGACTGTTTCCACCTGAACTGAAGGAGTCAAAAGCTGTCCTACAGCCACCTTGGTCACTTCCTGGGGTTGTGCTCTTCTGAGCTGCATTTCCTAGAAGCCCAGCATCAGTTTTCAGTTTTCATCAGCAAATACACAGCTAGATTTTGACAGCTATTCCAGGCACTGGGAAATACTTTCATAGATGCTAATTCCCTCAGTGGCAAAGACCCCATGCAGAAATCCCATGCCATCTGTTTTCTGGTCCTGGTCAAGGACAGATGGCAAAGCCAACCTTTCCATTGCATCTCCTCTTTGCTTTTAGACAGTTCCTTGCAACCATTTCAGCTCCTCCCAGAGTATGTGCTGACCTCCCACTAATGTCAGGATCCTTGCCTTCCAGTCCTGTGCTGCACAGAACCTGTCTAGACCACGGAAACTCTTTTACAGCTGAGTGTACAGAATTAGCCACCCGGGTGATATTTCCATGCCCCACACCCTTCCTCTGGGTAACTCCTCCTGGCATGCTCCACCAGGCAGGATTGTTCTCAGCTGTGCCCTGTGCACATCACAGCTCCCATGCTGACAGCACTTCCCAACTGAGAAGGCAGACCATCTCTTTCAGCACATTATTCCTGGAGAAGGGGAAAAGCCTTCCAGCATCTCTCCAAAACACTGTAAATCAAGGAATGGTATTCCTCACGTACTGGGCTTGCATGACAGGTCACACAAGTATTGGGCAAGATATTTACGCTTGGCTCTGAAATCATTTTGCTGTCTATTTCACCTCATCTGTGTTATGGCTGTACAGCAGAAGTCACTCATTTACATGGTGACAGAATGAGTAGAGTCCTTGGCACGTGTTGCCCTCCCAGGAGACATTTAATAGAATTTTACTGCCATGATGGCATGCTTGTGACCCTCGAGTGGGCCCTCCTTCCAAGTATGGCCTAGAAAACTCCAGCCCAGGCCAACATCCTTTTCTGAGAGGAGTGGATGTATTTTACCTGTGTTTCTTTTCGCTTCCTGAAGTCAAATGGCTGTTAACAAAGCCAAAGGAGGTTCCATTAAACATGAACGACACCCCCACAGCTCCTTTATTACCTGGAAAAAGAGAAGCCAAAAATGTCAAGAAATCAATCTAGCTCCAAGCTGAGTCTAGGAAAGACAATAAAGCAACTAGCACATCTAAGTGAAGTGGAGAATGGAGAAGAGAAATAAATTGACTTAATCAGCACAGAAAGAATTAGTAATTACAGTACAGAATGTGGTAACATATTTCCTAAAGGATGCTAAAAATTAGCTCAAGTGAAAGAATTGCAATTTCTTCTGAAACCCAAGAAAGAGCAATTCAACAGCCAGTTGAAGGCCTTTGCTAGAAATGTATATATGAGCTGAGTATACACACAAATGGATTTCCTCTCTTACAGGGCAAGATACAATCAGTGCCGGTGGGATACAACTTAAGTAACACTAGTGTCACACAACTGTAGTCAAAGGAGTCTTGTAGAGACAGCTGTTTCATTCCTAGAGACTGTGTAGGCACAGACTTAACAGATCTCAGTCCTTTGGACCAGACTGGATCTGTTTCCTCACCTAGTGTGTTTGCGATGCCTGTCTTCACGTTGTCTGTGCAGATGTGGCTGATCCGGTTCTCATGTTCTGGCTTGGCCAGCACAACAATCCTAATGTTCCAGAGAGTGTGGATTGCTATCTGAAGGATGAGAAGGCTAGAGGTTATATTTCTGCCCAGACCTGCAAGCTGTGCCTTCCTGCTTCCTTCAGGAAGCTCCAGCCTTCCTGACTCCTTCTCCAGTATTTTTCCTACGCAAATTTTCTTACTGTGCTCAGGACCTGCTCTCAGTTATTTTAATCAAAGGTGGGAGGAAGGACCTGGCTATTTTCTGGTGCTATTTTCTAGTTAATCCTTGGATTGTCTTGCCTGCACAAAATGTTTCCCAATCACCAGGAGAGACTTTAATATAAGCCCTGCTCCCCTGTGGCCTTTCAGATATGTTTAGATTTTTATCTTGACATCACTGAAACTCAGTAATGGCCAAAGCTGGCCTTAATAGAGCTTAGGTTTTTTTATGATTGTGCCCATGGGCTGTTACACCCTAATTTAGCAATGCAATAGCCGAGGCTGAGATCTAGGTTACAGAGTTTTACAATCACATTCTTTATGAAGGACATTCACATGGTCAAAGCATCACCACCATCTGAGTCAGGGGTTCAGCATCTTTCCTTTGCTCCCAGCCAGGCAGGCAGGGGAGCTGCACGGCAGGGTCCATGTTGGGCAGTGGGGAGGGCACTGTCCATAGCAATATGCCCATCTAGCCAGCTCTGGGGTGGGGCGGGCGGGGGGGGGAGCGGATCTTGGAGTCCAAACACATTCAGTTCGTTCTCCCTCAAACAAGGTGATGATAAGAAGAGGAGGGAAGGGGAGGAGTTGTGGCAAAAGGCCATTTAATGCTCTCTCTTTTTTTGCACCAGACATGCTCGCCTCATATCTCTGAGTTATGTGCAAACAGCTGGAAAACCCCCTCACCACTTTGAAGCTGATACTGGTGATTTCCTGCAGCGACTGCCTCAGAGTCTCCAGCCATTCCTTCTCCCCTTGGGGATCCTCCTGCGTGCCAATTACATAGATGTCATGGGGAATGTAGTCAGCAGTGTCATCCCGGGTCTTCCCCTGCCCCTTGGAAAGAAACCAGGAGGTGATCTTCTTTGGGGGAGGTGCAGCACCTTTTATTAACAAATCCAACACCAAGGTAAGTCAGAGTATGTTCAGTCAAACCCAGGATACAGACAACCCACTTACTTGCACACATAGGGGGACAGAAATAATAGGCTTTGTATTCATTATGTCCTGTATCAGTGTGCCACTGCCTTTACCCCTTTACGGTTGGTGAGGACAGATAGTTCAGTGTGCAGTGGCCGAACCAGACCTTTCTCCCAAAATGTGAAAAGTAGTTTTAATTCCACTGTCCTCAACTATTCCTTGCCCCCATCTCTAAAGATCCCAGATACTCAGTTCTATTCCCAAGCTGGATACAAACAGTATTGGCAAGTGTCTGGAGGGATGCCCGTGTCAGAAATGAGCCCATACCCATATTCCAGGTCCCGATGAAGATGGTGATCATATCAGGCTCTGGTTGCTCGGAGTGTTTATTCTTCATCTGCTGCAGGAGCTGGCAGAACCCTTCTCTCTTCTAACAGGGAGGAGCAGAGACAATTAATGAGCTGATTAACTCCACCAACCCGACCTCTGGAAAAACTAGCTGAACTGGGAAGCACACTTGAAGGGCAGATCAGCTCTCCACTAGCCTGAAGCCTTCAAAGAGGCTGCCCTTCCTGTGGTACTCAGGCACTTAGGTTGTGCATTAATTTAAATAATATGCTGAGCTAGTCAGAAGAAAACCTAGACTTTCCTCTTGTTTTTATGTACCTTTCTGCAACTGCCCTTTCTTCAGACTCTTTCCTGCCTCTCTCACTGCTTGCTGACATGCTGTCCTCCTGCCTCCGTGACAGCACCTGGATGTATTTGCCCTCTCCAGCATCTTCTTTTACATAGTACACTTGTTTATTTCCTGGCTGTTTGCAGAGCAAAGGGGAAATTTCACTACTGAAAAGCCAGCCACCATCCTTCAGCAGTTTCTCTTTCTCCGAAGGAACACCCTTCTCCCACCCAGGTACCTGTTTCAGGTTAGTACGAAGGAAATGCTGCGTATGTACCTTGGAATCAGAAAAAACATATTCCTTCCGCTGCGTTTTTTCTTTTTCTGTTTCCAGCACAATCACCAGTTTGTTAGGGACCTTCTGTGACTTGATAAGCTGCAAGACTAAGCAGAGACTGAGTGTCATGAGCCGAAGTCACTGAAACTAGAATCCCACTAAAACTAACAGGACGCTGTGCTCAGGTTCAAGAGCTGTACAGTCTTCTACATCTGAAGCTCCCATTGCCCTGCATAGCTACTAGCGTTGCTTAGTCCTGCTCCCCATCGGAATACATTCGGGCTCTGAAACGCAGAACGCCCCCAAAAGTCCTCCTGTCTGGAGTTTTGGTCCATATCAAGCCCTGCAGTCTGAAGTGTAGCCTTGACTTCCTACAGGCAATCTCTCCTCTCCGTACCCTGAGCCACCTACATATATTCCTTCTCTGTCTGTAAAAGAGCAGACAAAACCTCATTTGATGGTAAAGGTGATTCCTCCTTATCTGAAATAGCAGCGAAGCAATTATGAAAAACAGCTGGAGGAAGCCACTGATGAAAGGTAATTTTTTCAGTCACTGCCAGCATTAGGTCATTTTCCAAGAGCAGAGAGGCGCAGAGGGTGCAGAGCACAGTCTACTCTTTGCTAAATCCTAATGTGTTTGGCAGTGGGATTCCTAGAAGAGTTAGGGAAAAAAAAACTCAGTAGAAATCTTAAGAGAGCTGCCAGTCCAGGGACTTCACAGAGACAAAGGGAAACTGTTTGAACTGGGCCTTCACAGATCAAAACTAGCATTGCTCATCAGTAAAGTTACTGATTCACATGTAAAAACAAAAATCAAGAGGAATTTCACTGAAGAATGTTACTGAAACTGAATATCTGGCTTTTTACCATCAAAAGCCATCACTGAAGTTAAGATGTTCCTGCAAAATGTTTCCTGTGACATTGCACTTCAGTAGAAAATGGGTTTATTGCAACCAGCTCTAAGGGAAATCTTCTACCAAGACTTGCTCCTTTCCTTGCATTTACCCCAGTACTGATTTCCTGCTTTCTGCAGACTGCTTTGGGGTAGGCAGTCAAGACTGGCTGGAGGCTCACGCAACACCTGGGGCCTAGCAGACACATCCGTGCTCTGTACCAAACCTTGCACCGCTGGGCCAGGGGGAACCCCTCCCCATCATCCATGAGACTAAGAGTCTAGTCCAGCATTTGTGACCTTAAGCATCTTACTTTTCTTGTGAGTATAAAACTTGTCTTCTGGACCATCCTTAGCTCTCTTGATAATCAGTTTTCCCATTTCCACATCAACTTTGAGATGTATTTTTGAGAAAATTCCTAGGGAGTCTGCTTTCACCTATCAGAAAACAGAGAATTTTCATAAGCCAACTTCTACACTTCTGTCACATGTATTATGAAAAGTAACACTTGACTGGATTCATGGACACGTATCATCATTGCCAATCTCACTAGGCATCTCTTAAACATTTGCACTGTGCTAAACAACATCCAGGAATAGCTGTGATATCTCTGTGATAGCAGAGCAGAGTTCCCAGGAAGTGAGACACCAAGACATATTTGTGTTTACTGTCCTTCCACATTGTGATAAGCTTCGTTAAATGAGTAATATTTACCTCAAAGGTGACAGGGGGGATGAGGGAGCGCCGGTGTGTTGAATCAGGGCCTTCAATCAACAGTGTTTTCACCTGTAAAAGAATTCAGGCATACAGATTTGTATTTGGTGATGCCACATTACATTGGGAGTAATAAAGGCAGAGCAGAGAAATCTTTTTGCAGCAGAGAACTGCCCTGATGATGAACAAGAGGCATAAGATGAGTGTAACTAGAGGCAAAAGAAGATGACAAGGTAATATAAAATAGCTATAAAACACTACCTTTTCTTCAATGGAGGACAGCAAAGAAATCAGCTGATTGAGTTTCAATACAATATTGACTGGACTAGCTTCACCAAGCATCTGATATCCACGACATAGAAACAGAGAGAGAGAGAGAGAGAGAGAGAGAGATGCATAATTACCAAACACATAGAGCCTGGTCTGGAAGTGCTGCAGTCTCACCCCACGCACACCCCTCACACAGAGCAAGCAGCAGCAGTGCTGCCTCTGCCATTCCGACCTGAAATGGGCAGCACAAGAGCACAGAGCACGGCTGAACATGCAGAAATACGGGTGCGTGGAAGGGCACATGTGCAAACCTTGTCTGTAGGTTAGAAGCAGCTAGACATGCAAAGAAGTTAGCTTGCTGCTTAGAGGACAGGTTTGTATCACTAGGTCCAGGGCTCAAGACACAGAAGTCCTGGACTGCTGTTTTGCGGGGCTCCAGGCAGGAAGAGGTAGGTCATGGGACTCTGGTGGGCTGGGAGAAGGAAGAGTTTGGCAGGGAAACATACTGGCCTGAAGCTTATGGAAAGACAAATGTGCAGTTCCAGCCGACAGGCTGAGGGAAGACGGGGGGATAAAAGTCTAGGGCAGGTTGCACCTTTCTTGGGGGGCAGAAAGGGGAAGCAGGCAGAGAGGACTATTGGGTAACCAAAACTAGATGGGGAGATGCAACTCACTGTGTGCCCTCTGCACTGAAGCCAGAAAGGTTAAAAAGAACAAATGTGGTGACTGACCACCTAAACCCCACCAGTGCCAGCTGCAGAACAAGAAGAGAGCAGAGCCTCCCCACCGCCCTTTCCTGTGCAGACGATCACTCACATTCTTCTTTGCTCTCCTTTCCCACCTTCCAGCTGACTTACTTGTGAGCGCTGATGGATCCCAGGGTGCAGCTGCTGTTCAAACACCCTCTGGATAGACTCCAGAGATGGGAGAGTCCGAGAGGCTTCACTGGGAACAGAGACATGGCAGAGGTCTAAGGCTGTGGTTGGGTCTCTGGGTAGGTTGGCACTTGGCCTCTTTGGACAAAACAGTGCAGCAGTGACTACAAATATATGTCCCCACCAGGGCCTGCTCTCACCATGCACTGTGCTCTTCTCCCCTGCCACTTACCCCCATCTCAGCTGGTGAAACAGGAGGTGAGAGCGTTTCTCTGGTGCTTCAGTGCAGCATGCCTTAGCTGTACTGCTGGTGAAGGCAACTTTCAGCTAGGCCCCTGACTTTGCCTTGTTGAGGCACAGACCTACTTCTAGTTTTGCTTTGGAGATAGTAACTTCTTAAATCTCCCTGGAATGATTTTCCTGTCTGGACCAAACCAAAGAACACTCTAAAACTAGCATCAAGCCAACTATGCCAACTCATAGATCAAAGCATGCTCAAAAATCTCAAACCCAGCAAAGTTTGGTGCCTATGAATGCCCCAGCAGCCCAGAGCAGCTTTGTTTAGCACAGTCCCTGCAGCTGCTGAGGCTGCTGCAGGATGCTGGGGATGCTGGGCAAAGAGGAAATTATTTTCTAGACTTTTCAGCTCACATGACAGAGAGGGGGTGGAAGAGCAAGCCTTTAATCTCTTGAACTGGAACCTCTTGCAGGTTACAATGAGATTCCTTTAACATTTCCAAATTAGATTCCACAGGATGCTCATTTGTCAAAACGCTGCTGTATGAATTTGGCACAGAAGCAGCACTCTGCTAATGACAAGACTTATCACGGAAAGAGCAGCCAGGGAGTGCAGGTCAAAAGGAAGGTGATGGTGGGGAGCCGTGCTAGGATGCTTGCATTGTGCCTTGTCAACAGTGGCTATTAATGATTTCCCTCACTTTCCTCAGTCTGAATGGACCGGATTTTACTCTCTGCTTATTGGGGAAATCGCTCCAAAGTGAAAGTATGTCTGATAGTCTTAAGATTAGATATTTGTCTAGGTGCTGAACCACGGGTGATTAATTGCCTAAATTAAGCACTCATGCTTGAAATTTCACTCTAAGAGACTTGCCACAGGGCACATACAAGTATAAGATACCAGTAGGAATCTGGATCTGCTGAACTTGGTACCTTTTATACCACAATTCGGCTTTGGATTAACTAGGGCAAATCTTGCTGCAGATGGCTGTGGCCCCAGACCCAAGACTCCTATTATTTTTCTGTAGCCATGGAGTCAGGCCCCACGAGGTTGCAAGGCAGCTGCAGGAGCATTAGGTGAAGTTCAGTTTGAAAAGAGTAACAGGATATTTTCTGTGACACAGACTGCAAGACATACGACCCATCTCTCAAAAACACAGAGTGGCAGCTGCCTGAACCAGTTCCGAAAAGATTTCTCATGGGAAAACTGCCCTCTATTTACTGCACAGTGCAATCTGTAAAATGCATGTCGGGCTGGGGGAAGAGCATCTGCAGGCATTCAAACTCAATGAAACCACAAAGTGTTTTAACTGCATTTTAACTCCTTTTGTTTTCTTCTCTTGACAGTACAAAGGAAATAGATGTAGTGACCTTCATCGAAGTGTCAGAAACCTCTGTGTCCACATAGGATCGCACAAGTGTGCAAGTGATACCCACAAGTGTGGGTATCAGAAGCACTTGAAAAAGCTGCTTTAAAGGCTCTGTGTGGAAATTATCTAGACAGGGAGAATAAACAAGAGTATGCAGAGCTGTGATCAGTGACCAAACCATGGCTTCAGAGACCAGCAAGCTGAATAGGTCGCTGAATAGGTTTCACCTAAAGCTGGTAGGAAACTGAGCAAAGTCCACTCACATGGGTAGTCCCCGCTCCGGCCGCACTGGCACCGAGCTCCCCACAGCACCCCCCCCACACCCCCGGCTTCACAGCCCCTAGAGGATGCCCATGACTAGGGCAATTCTCGTATGCCAACCTTTTCTAGCAGTGAATGGTCACAGAAGCACTCATGAGCTGCGTAAGTCTCTGCGTTGTTTCATTTTTAGTACACGAGCTGCCAAAGCGACTAGCCTCCGCCAGCAGCAGTTGTCCTGTCCCCTGGGCTCCCACAAGAAGAAAAGGGGCGAGGGGATGGGATCACGGCACGTTGCACTCCCCGCCTGCCGCAGCCTGGCTGTGCTAGAGCCCCTCAGTCCAAAAAGGCCTGCACCTGCATGTGCTGCAAAAGGGATGCATCGCTCACAAACAACTGGTCCAACTCTCCCCCCTCCCCCATGGTGTGCTTTAAGCTATTTTCTTCTCTCCTAATGGTTGCATACTGCAAGTGAGCATCCGTGGAGGTTGTAGAGGCTCCATCCTTGCAGACATTCCAAAGCCAACTGGACACAGTCTGGTACCTGCTCACGGTAACCCTGCTTGAGCAGATAGTTGGACCAGATGGTCTCTGAAGGTGTCTATCAACCCCAAGCACTGTGTGACAGTACATGTCCTCTCTACCCTGCCAACACTGGCAGTCTCTGCCTACCTGCAGTCTGATACTGAAACAGAGGTGAGTCAACCAAAGGGCAGGGGGATGCCTAGCTTTCACAGTCACAGCAGCATCTTCTGGGTGTGAGAGTAACCCTGAAAGACGGCACTGCTGGGCTCTGGGAAGAAGCCAGAACACAGCACCGCACAAAGACTCACATTCACAGAAATCAGCACGCCTCACCAAGAGCCAGGGCTAGCTCGGCCATGGCTACTGTCCACATGCACGCTCTGAACCCACCGAAGTGACAGCTCAAAGGAGCTTAGACTCAAGTGAAAGGGCTCCAACTGTGTCAGTAACAATTTACGTTGGTTTTCTACCTATTCCCAAATATTGTAAAAATAATGAAATTGAATATTGTTAAGAAAAACAGGACTCAGCCATGGAGAAGCAACCAATGAACTACCCGCACATTCAGCTGGAATCTCTGCACAGCCTGAAGAAAGCTGAGGTAAATAAAAACTAAATTTAGGCAATGCCACTGATTAAATTTGAGTTCAGCAGTCTGATCAGGGAAGTAAGCTAAAATGCACACAGTCTCAGAGATTCAGGGGACTGCAGAAAACAGTTAAATGGCAAAGCCTCTCACTATTAGCCAAAACAAGCCAAATGAGTAGTTTGGCTGGACAGTGCTGATTCATGGGACAATCCAAAGGGCAAGGGAGAGCTTCTGACTGAGACTGAAACCAGAGAAAGAAAAAAAGAGCCTGCAGTTATTAGACAGTCACCAAAAAATTGAGGAGGCAGCTTCATCTAACTGAAATAAGGCAGAACTGCACAAGGACATACATTTCCATAACTACAGGCAGCCACTGGAAGGGCGCTGGGGTGGCAGCCTGTCCTTCCCTGTGTCTGTGGTGCTGCTGTGCCCCTGTGCTTGGCAGACTTGCAGAAGAAGTGGCCCAGCTCTGTTCTGTGTTCGAGAGGCCAAGTCACCAAAAACCCTACGGGAAACCCAGAAGTGTAAAAGATGCCTTCGTGTTTGAGAGGATTAGGTACCTGAAGTCTCTCCTTCCTTTATACTGTCCTATATACATTTATGAGGAACAGGGTAATGAACCCCAATAAGGTAAAGTAGAATAATAAGTGGGAAATGGAAAAAGCCAGCTGTCATGAGAACTGAAGTACTGGAGATATTTTAGTAACACAAAACTCTCACTTGTGATTTCATTAGATTTTGGTTTCCATTACTGAGGTTTATTCTTAGCTAGACACCTGGGTCTCCCCCACTGTAGGCGTAGAAAAACAAAACCCGCTGGCAGGGTGCAGAAGAAGGGCAGTTCTTCGTACACCTGGTCCTTAGCTCTGCCAGGGGCTCATCTGGAGGAGGCTGGTGGCTGGCAGAAAAGGAGAAGGAGCAGGGCCACATGTGCCTGGCCCTTTGCCTGGTAAAATGTGTACAGTGCCTGCTGCCCCGGGGGAGCAATTGCAGTCTCAAGCAGCTGACGACCTCACTCGCTCCCTGCCTCCTGTGTGTGGGTTAATGCTAAGCAAATCAGCAGCATCCACCTCTTGCTTTTCTTCTGCTTTAGTGAGCTCTATGGAAATGAGACCAGGCCAGTAGCACTACTAGCTTCACTTCTAAATACCTTAGAGAGAAGGATATTGCAAGCCACAGAAACAACTGTGGAAGTATGGGCCCTCTGCCACCGAGTACTGTCCCTAAGATCTTTGCAAAAGTGCGGGCTAACCTTGTTCGCTTAAAGGTAGCAAGGTGGGGAGTCACATTTTTCCACCACAGAAAATATGGGGAATTCAGCAAGGTTTTAGTTCCCTACTGGAGTTTTCCTGTTTGAGACCAGGAAGGGCTACAGATAGGAAATGTAAAAATTGTAGAGCCTAGGCTAGTTTTGTCTTATTATCTGAGCTGGACTCCTCTACTGACAACAGTGAAATCACTCCAGGTTCACAATGCTTTAGTGGGAAGGAAAACCAGTGTTTAAAACACAGCTATACACCAATATGTGCTTGTTTCCATAAACGACTTTCGCTTGACGATTCTGTGGGTGTCATCTATGCATTACCAAATTATGCAGTTAATCAGTTGTTAGTGCATTTTTTGCTCTGTTTCTTTCTAAACAAAGCATAAAAAATTACTCCATCAACTGAAACCGCCTACAGGGAACCTTCACTATCAGAGCTGTGTCTTTTACACGGATTTCACATTTTTGGACCAGAATCACAGGCCATGAGATCCAAATATACCTTCTTTTAAGGGTAAGCAGATTCACTATGCCAGAAATGCATGCTCTGAACGTCTGCACGTGGCACCTACATTAGACCGCAGTGTTACAGCATTATACTGGCATCTCTGAAAATCAGCCTCTGGTTACCTGAAGAGCCCTTTGCAAAGAAGTGTAAGCAGTTTCTTCAGTTGTGGAAGATTGCTTGAGCCAGTCTGCACCATCTCAAAATCACTGGTGATATGAACTCGCAGGTAATCCTGGATGAGTTTAAGATGCTCATCAGAGACACTGTGGAAGAGGTAGACAGGTCAGAAACTAATTTCTCTCTCAGCATTCCCGATTATCAGCCAGCTTTGTTATTTTTATTTTTTCTGAAACCTCCACAGCCAGCACAGACAGATGGCGGGCAGTTTGCCTTAGTTTTCAGTGCAAATATGCAGTTCTCAGGGCTGTTCTGTGGCTCCCCCACCACTGTGCTGACACCTTCTCCTCTGTCTCTCCTCTGTCTCTCTGACACCTTCTCCACTATCTCCCCCTAAATCTTCTCCTCTTTAGCTGCTGAACTCTCACCCCAGGGGAGGCCCCGCAGTGCCTCGCTTCGCCAGGGCCACGGTGGGACCATCAGCCTTGGCAGATAAAGCCAGGCTGCCATGAGGTAGCTAGGAGTCAGCAGCTTGAGGGAGCTGCTCCTTGGGGGAGCAGCTAGGGAGATGAAAACTGTTTATCATGGGCTGTCCCATGGCCTGACAAAAGCAGGAAGTCCCACCTGACTGCTTAGCAGATGAAATGGTGCAGCAGCTGACCCCAACCACTTTTCTCCCAGTCAGCCAGCTGCTAGCAGGCCACCACAACAGGAGCTGTGCTGCCACACACAGCCACTGCTTGCTCACTCAGCATCCCGTGCCCTGTCCCCGGGCTTGCCTTCTGAGTGTTTTAACTTTACAGATCTGGTCCTGAAATGTTATGCAGATTTCTCTAAGGCTTCAGGGAATATCCACATTTGATACAGCTCATACATGGGACAGTATTAGTGACACCTGTAGCTGGAGTAAATCAGTACGTGCGCCTGTAAATCCACACACTACTTTACTCTTCTTAAGGACTATCTCACGGCTTCTGATACAATCCATGGTTTAGGCACACAGCTAACAGGCCAGGTTCTCTCAGATACTACCATACCTTACATTAGAAAACCATACCTCAGTGCAGAAACTCAATCAGTCATTTCATACTTCAAGAAAGTCTTTTTTTCTATATTTTTTTCTAGCTCTACCATAAGGATTAGACAACGCGCTGCAGGTCTGATTGTTCTCCACGTGGTGATACAAATGAGGAAGTAGTTGGCTGAAATCAAATAGGCGTTCAGCTGTCCCCAACCAGAGAGCCTAGGAAAGCACAGGTGGATTTGGCTACGCCGTGACTTGCCAGTCTCACCTGCTTGTGTCCTGACACTGCAGTCGCTGGAGTAGTGTCTCAGGAAGGGACAGTTTGTTAACGTCTGCCACCCTGGAGGTTTCAGGGAGAGAAGGCACCTCCTTCATGTCGCTGCTTGGCAATGCCACAAGGATGTTGCGGGGAGGCAGGATAGGTGGCGTGGGAACCAGGTCTGGCAGGGAAGAAGGGAAAGGCACAGTCATCCCAGCACAGCCACTGGACCACGTCCCCTTCAGGCATCGGCAGGGCAGTGGCAGTCACAGGCAGCCCCCCTCTGAGGGACCTCCCGTTTCACAGCTGGGAAGACCAGGGTGTGATACTGGCCCACCCCCATCCTCTGGGAAGTCAGCAGTGTGAGACCAGTGGGCCGAGCCGCCAGGCTTGGAGCTCCCGTGCAATCTGCGCATGCCCCTGGCTTGCAGCCTAGCCTCATCCAAGTAACTTCAATTGCTCCATCTGCAGAGCAGCTATCAAAGTTAGTTAGTTACTTTTAATATAAGGCTTTGGAAACATGTCTGTACCTCATCCATATCATTATCACCGAGAACTGCTGCTCAGGCAGAATGGATGGAGGGGCATGATGGAAAGAGCACAAGAAGCTGCTAATGGAAAGAAGTGGACCGCTAAAGTAAGCAAATATAGATGAAGAAAAAATACTCTATAATCCCACACAGCAGGGCTGAGCCCCCTGCTTCATCCTGTGGGCATCAAGCAGGGAGCTCAAAGTGCTCCCTGCTCTTTCAGATCCCTGCTGTTACACTTTCCAGCATGCTACCCATCCTCCCCTGGGAGAGAAGTGGGGTCATCTCCATCTAACCCAACCATGGCTGCTTCCACACCTGCTGCTCCAGCATTTTGTTATACCTGTCATATGTGGCTGGTTGAGTTGTGAGGTTTCATCTGGTTGTTTTTTAAAGGAGGAATTTTCATTAGAAAAAAAGAAAAGCATAATCTTGGTCCATTTCTGCTGGGCAAAAGCTGAGACTCACAGAGCCACCGCAGCCCTGAGCAATGGTATGACTGGGTGGCGTGTCTGCAGGGTAATGGGTGCTCATCCCCGGTGCCTCAGCAGTTCCACACATAAGCCACCCAAACACCTATAGGCCCTACATGGCTCCAAGAGGATGGTGCCAAAGTGCCTTACAAAATTCAATTCTGCATGTGAATGGCCCAGCCCAAGAGCTAACATTTCTCCACCTAAAGGCTCTTTGTCTTGGCTAGAACTTCATTCCCTGCTCCTCACCTCTTTGCTTATTATTTTTGTTGTACTTCTCCACCCAGAGAGCAGGAGATTCAGTGCAGCTGGCCAAAAAACCAAGAACATCTTTCCTGAGCAGCTTTGCAAAATTTTGTTCTGTTTCTGTGTGAGAATTTCATACCAAAATCTTCCAGCTCCCATTAGAGATCCATTGGACTGTGCAAACGTACACAGGAACATTTGCTTTAGGGCAGACGCCTGTCTGTCTGTCACAGGGACTATGTCCTTTGGACATTTTATTGTAATGCTCAACATTTCCGGACAGACATCAGAAAGGACAGCTCTGTGGGCATGACCCTCCCCTGGGATTAAGGAGAACAATGACAGACCCAAGGGATGATCCAGGAAAAAAATCCAAGGAATGATCCAAGACCAGTCAGCGTCAAGAACCACCCCACTGTGACATTTCGCATAAAATAGCTGGGATAACGTCAATCACACCTCTTCATCCTATGCCTGCCTCCACAGGCACAGTCAGACTGTCTGGCTGTGACCGCTAGAAACCTCCTCCATGTTGGAGCAGGTAAGTGGGCATGAGTTTCAGATAACCCAATATCCACTGTGGCTGCAGGCACTTGGCGCAGCAGACACCCGCGTTTGAGTCTCTAAGGGAGCATCTGCACCACGGAGACAGGCAGGAACCCACAGGCACAGCACAGGGAGAGGGGTGTGGAGGCATGTGAGATGGCTGGCCCAGATGAAGCTTAGCCAGCCCTGTACCTGAGATGATATACTTACAGAGAGCCCCAACATATTCCCTCAGGTGAGCCAAGCTGGTGTCCCAGATGCAGTACTGGCTCAAGATCTTGCCCACTCACGTCTCTCTGTGCTCTGCTCCATTTTGTTGCACAATATGCTCAAATCCCTCTGCCTGCAGTTCAGAGCAAGTGTCAAGCATCCAAATCGCTAAGTCATTTTGCAGGTTTCTTACCAGCATCCTCTTCTGGTTCATCTGCTGCCTCCTCTTCTTCCCGCGGCACTGGATATTTGAGGTGCCACACCAGGCCCATGTTCTCCTGCTTGTAAAAGTCTATCAGTTCCTCCAAGCTCTCGAAATACTTCACGGGAACACCCTCTGATGCCTGAAACAACCCACAAAACACAGAGGTTGTCGTGGCCTGGGATCTCTCCTACCACAGAATTGTTGCTCCTCACGGGAGGAAAAACAAAGTTGAAGTGAGTGAAAAACCCCACTCACTGTCCAGAGAAAGCCAGCCCAGCTCTTGCTGCCCATCTGACCACAGGCGCTGTGCAGAACAACTCCTGCAGTACAAACAGAAACAGATATGCAGGCACGTTCCAGCCAGTGTCAGCAAAAATGGCAACCTCAAAGATTCAGTGAAGCCAAATAGAAGAGCTCTCTTGCTTGATTCAGTGTGTTTGGCTTCAAAGCAAAGCAAAGAAAGTCCCTCAAAACAAAGAATTCTCCAGGATTATTTTTTGCATTGCCTCTTTCACTGAGTGCAAAAACCCTGGACTACGTCATATTTTGTGGTATCAAGGAAGAATTTTTCTGTGGAACTGCAAGATAAACATGGCTAAATCTAGAGTTTAGAGTCCCTTCCAGGATTCAGAGGCTCAGAACTAGGTTCAAATGAAACAAGCTAGCAAGGCATTTTCACTGTCACAAAAAATATCCAGGTGAAGATTTAGGAAGCTGAGGCCCAGGACACAAGTAAGACTGTGAATGCACCAGTTATGACACTGAATTTGCCACCTGAATTTTGACTACAGCTAAACCTGTTTCTGGCACAGTCCTGGCCACTAATATCAGGAAATGAACACTTGCGGATGGCAAACACAAGAATAAGGTTTTTGAGACTTTCAGAGGCAAAGCTACAGAACTATTTCATCTGCACATCTGAAGTTGTCATGAACAGTAGATCTGTCAGATTAATCAAGCAGGTGACCACCAAGCTGCCACCTTTGCAGACTGCTTCTACCAAGGGCCCTACCAACAGCAGAGAAATGATTTGTCGTGGCTCTGCACAGCCTGACAGCCCTCCTAAGCGCAAAGGAAAGAGCTGTGCATTGCCTCCAAAACTGTATTATCCAAACCCAAGGCAATGGCAACAGGCAAAAGCAGCTCTGACCACCATTCTCAGGGTGTGCTCTTCCTGGCAGGATGCACGCTTTCTTGATGATGGGTTTTCCCAAAGAAACCAACCCAAGAAGGCCCCATCTATGCATGCAGTAAAATGTCCTCAAGGAGCAGGGAAGAACTGTGCAGATTAGATGTATTCCAGTCCCACAAGATGGCTTTTTACTGGCTTAAAAGAGAAGTACTAGGAACTATTTATATCTAGGGATATAGCAACAGTGGGTGCTCATAAGGACCAGCAGCTCACACTGCTAGCAGGCTTGACGCGCACAATTTTATACGCTCGAAGCTAGATTTTACGCAGGAGATGTTTACTGTTTAGTTATTAAAACTTTGCCTGCAACTTGAAATAACTTGTTACACAGCCAGACTTTGGACATTCTGCCTCTGACTAAAGGCAGGCAGGATATTTTCTCTTCTTTTTGAATTGCAATGATTGGCTGTAAACATTAACATATATGAAATTTTAATGCAAAAATGAACAAGCTTATTTACCTGCCTGTTTGCATTTGACTGATCTCTTATGATCTGTGACCTCTTGTTTAAAAGGCAAAACAAGAGATTAAACAGGAGTAACGCTGGCATAAGCCATAGTGAGCAGAATGCAGGTAAATGTCCCTGCATCAGCAAGATCTCTTTTTAATTTTTCTTAGAAAATAAAACCTCAGGCCAAGAATGAGGATGACGCTTTGAATACCGAACCATGTTTGAAGTCTTCAGTGATCTCAGGTTTGCTGTTAGAATACCTTTCTTTTTTTAAGTATACCTATGTGTTTTTAAAGGCACAGTAAGAAACATTTCCATGCCAAATGTGCATGGTGTTTCTCACAGCTCGCCTGTAGAGCCTGCTTTTCCGTCTCCCAGGTGTTCCTGCATTTATCAAGATTTATTATTCTGGTACAGTGGAAAATGTCACATTCAGCATTAAGACATTGCTGGTCAAAATATCACAAGAACGCAACAAATGCAGGCCAGATTCTGCTCTCCATCACAGCAGCAGAAACGCAGCATGATCAAAACGACTTCTAATTTACACCAATGAATGCCAATACTGTCTAGCCCTTCCAGACACTTCTGCTTTTTGATGCTAACTGTTAAGGCAGGGGATCCAGTCTGGAACAAGAAAGTGGTCCTGAAGTCATCGTGTTGAGCTGGAAGAGTTTGGCCATTTGCTTCCGTGGCTCCCTGTTAACCCTTCCCACAGCTTCTCTGCTCTGAAATCTCAGGTTTTTGCAATTCCCGCTCCAGCACAGCAGCCCTCCTGGCCCAACACCATTTCTCAACCTTGTTCCTCCTCTGAGCTCCTGCTCTTTCGGGGCGCCTGAAGGAAAACAGATTGCCCTGCACAGCTCTTTTCAGGCCAAGCACAGCCTTGGCATAAGTGGGAGGAAAGGCTGAATTAGCACTTTTTGCTGACAAGGATAGTTCAGTCTCTGAAACCGTCCTGGTCTCTGTGGCAACCAGAAGAAGAAACATTCTGTAACAGGCCTCCTTCCTCTAATTCCTTGCGCTGCACTTCAGGAAGGCAGTGAAGCCCACGGTCCGGCTCTGCTGCCCTGGTGCGGAGGACCCGAGCGTAGCACCCGTCCGAACCCCAAAGCACTACTCGCATGCCGCCGAAGCCACGCGGCACAGGGATGATGCCCGCGTGGCATCACCTTGATGCACAAAACCTGGCTCTGTCCTTCACCTTGTACCTAGTGCCCAAGTTTCCAGATGGACCTACCTGGAGGCTAGTTAAACAGTCTGCACTGCCAGGGAGCGAGGAAAGCAGCATGTAGCCAGGACATATGTTTTCCTTACACTTGCACTTGAGGGAAAGGTTCATGGGTTAGGAAGGAAAAGCACTGGTGGACAAGAAAATATCAGCATCGGATCTATCAGGGTTACTGGGCACACGACCAGCAGCGTGCTCTGAATAACCTCCTCGAGACGCAGGATGATGGGAACAAAGCAAAGCGAAGCCTTAACTTCAGAGCAGCCGGCGCTGTTTTGGGGATGGGGAGCAGGCCTGGAGCTGGGCAAGGCGAGCGAGCGGGAGCACGGCACGGCGGCCGCGAGCAGGCGGCCCCTCACCTTTCTGCTGACGGCAACCAGCCATAGCGCGTGGGAAGGAAGAAGTGAATGAACAAATACCGTATAGGGAACAAGCCATAAAAGAAAAGCATTGTGTGAAGGAAGCCAAGGTGAGAGCAGATCACAGATGGCAGAGCAATTTTACAGTGAGAAACTGCAGCAGAAAAAGTCTACGTCTTTCTAGGACCTGTTAATGGGAATGTCACATGAGACCCAGGAGGAAACTGTTTCTCTGCACTTGATGCTGGAGGCCCTATCTGGACTGCTGCCTCCAGTCTGGGGCATCACTTTTTAAGGATGATACAAAAATACTGGAGTCCCAAGAAAGATGCCAAGAGTGGTAGAAAAGTTGGAAAACACGATCTATAAAGAAAGCATGAAAGAAAAGGACAGGAACAGTCTAGCAAAGGGACAGCCTGGAGAGGACACATGGTGGCCCTATGATTTTAATCCTCTTACAAAGAAGACGGCAACCAGCCGTGCCGCAAGTCCCACCAGGACAGAAGACGTGGTTGGCTTGCTTTGCAGCTGTGGAGATTTAGATTAGATCTCAAGAAAACCTGCCCAACACAGAGGCAGCGAAAGCCTACAGCAGGCTGTGCAGAGGCTGCCGAGTCCCTGCAACGGGGCACCCAAGCGTGGACCACCCAGCGCCCGCTGCGGCCGGCTTGAGAGCTCCTGATCCTGCCTCTGCCCACGCGCCAGGCAGATGCCGGGCTCAGAAATCTTCCAGGCGTCTTGCAGCCACGTCGCTCCGTGACTGCAGGATGCCTCCATCAGCCCTGCCTGCTTCCACTTTGTCCAGACCTTGCTACGTCCTTGAAGAAGGCTGGTAAAGCTGAACAACACCTTGCTTTACACCACGAGCCCGGCCCCTTCATGGGCTCTCAGACCTTCCACCTATGTTTTCCACCTGCGTTCTGACTCCAGCCTTTTTGGCTGGAAAGCTGCTTTCCCACAGTGTGTCCTGGTGTCTCCTATCCCCCAGAAACTGCCCTCAGTCCTGCAGGCCCTTCCAGACCCCGATTCCCTTCCACCTTCTCTAAATTAACAGCACAACGGTTTAAAACAACGAGCTACAACTTGTTCCTGTGATCACACCAAGCAGGCTTCTGGGTTCTCCGTTTTGGGAAAACGACCATTACTAACGTCTTCAGTTATCAGTCTTTGGCTAAATCTTGAGATCCATTTTCCAAATTTATCTACCCAAACTTTTTGACACGTTTTACTATGGCCAGTGAGCTACTCTTCCTTTATAGCTGGTGTGAAAATGCTACCAGGCAAAATGCCACAGCAGCCAAGTATCTTCTCCTTCATTAGTCCCAGGCAATTTCATTTGGCCACCAAAAGCCCTCGACAAGGGTTCTCCAGATAAGGGTTTGCTGAGGAGCAGCTCTGAATACACCTTCAAGGAAACTTGCAGGTGGGCTATAAACACTTAGAGTGAAAACAGATTACAAAGCTGCAAAGCCCAACCTAAGCCAGGCAAGGAAGTGGTTAACTTGGGGTTCATTACAGCAGTTGTATAAATAGATGGCACAGGAAGTCTGGGGCCCTCAGAAGGAAGAGGAAGTGTTTTCCTTTCCTGAGCAAGGCGCAAGGAGGAACTAGGAAACTGGTCATCTGGTTATATTGCCTAAGGCCAATCTGTTCGAACCACAGTGCCTTAAACCAGGTACTGAAATCCTTAGTTAGGTATTTCAGCAGCAGCCAATAGGTTTGCAAAGTTACAAAATTCTTGCAGTACCCGCTGACATACATACAGGCTGAAAATCAGGGCACTTCTCATTTGGTGCAAAATACTCGCAGGAACTTTTTTACTTTTAGATTTGAAAAAAATCTTCTAAGGTTTCCTGGTTTGGAACAAACTAGTCTTGAAGACTGTCTGCTAGCGAGGAAATCTAGGTGGCATTTTTTAAATCTCCTTTCAGCTCTCATTTAGGCAAGCTTTTCTATCTCACTAAAGAGCTGAGCCTAATAGCCCAGAAATTTGCAAAGCAATGCAAATCAATGATTTGCAAAGCATTTTCAAGCAACCTGGTTGGCTTTCAGTTTTGTTTTGTTCGAAAACACGTCTTATTTTTAGACCCAGTCTCGTGCTATGCAATTTCAGGAGTGTTTCGCAGGAATGGCATGGCACACAGGAATCGCAGCTGGGAGAAACAGCCACTTCCCAAAATAGGAGCCGCCCAGAAACGTAGGCTGCTCTGAACGCCAGGAAGAACGGGAGCTCAGCGGGGGGCACGAAGGGAGAAGCGCAACGGGGTGGCTGGCGAAGACGGGAATCCCCTGACCGCAGGGTGGGGATGGCCTTTGGGAAGGGGCAGAAAGCTGGAGCGGGCTGGGGTGGGCGGTGGGTAGCGACGAGCGAGGGCAGCCCGGCGGCGGGACCGAGCACAGGGCAAGAGGCAACGGGAGGCATCTGCGGGCAGCTGGAGCAGCGCCTCCCCGTCCAGAAAAAATCATACAAGTCTTGGGGAGAAAGGCACATTTCACAGCATGGCTGTGAATCAGAGAGAACCGAAAATGAACGCGTCCGTCTCTTCAGAGACGGGGACGACGGAGGCTGCTCTTGTCCCTTTCTGCAAATACGGTTTGGCCCTGATGCTCCGGTTTGTTTATTCACTTCACTTTTGCTATAGCGGCCTTTTACATTTAAGACACTGGGTGAAAAGCGTGGAAATCAGAGACTTTTTGGAAAGAGGTTACTGATAGAAGGAAACAAGGAACAGCAATTTAGTAACAACTAAGTATGCATTATTTCTAGCTTGGGTTCCTGGGTAAGAATCAGACATCCCAAACAAAAAACTAAGTTAAAAGACAGATGAAAAAAATGAAGAAAATTACCATGTTGTCAAGCCTATAAAAGTCCCTCTGTTCCTAAAAAGTAACTGAAGGACATGGTTACATATTGCCTCTACCGCAAGTTCTCTTTCCTTATGCATAATACTGACCTAAGAGCCACTGTACAGGAATGACTGCCACTGCATCACAATTCCTTTTTTATTATACGTATAAAAAACTGAGAAAGCTAAAAAATTTTTGCTCTTTTTCATACTGGTATGTGCAGAATATTTGTTCAAGTTCAGCACCCTTTTTGCTTGCCTGAAATATATGCATGAAATACGGATCCAATTACTGGAAACAGGTCAACCGGGTACAAGTAAGCATTTTTGCCTCCATTGCTAATGGGGCAGGAGGGCAAATCTTGAGTTCACCTCCAAATTGCCTGACACAGGATAAATCTAGATTCAAATCTGAAGTCTGTCCTGACCCAATTTTTGCCAAAACAGCCATCTCATTTTTTCCTACCTGCAATTCCACAGAGAAGACCTTGGGGAAGACAAAACATTTTATTCGTGTTTAATCTCAAATGCTCAACACTGTCTAGATACGGAATGTGAACCCAATTTGAGTTAAGCTTAAAAAGAGCCTGACTGCCAGATCTGCCCCTTCTGTCCCCACAAGACTTTCCCTCTGCGTGATCCCACCTTGGCTTCGTTCTGCCAGCCTGGAGACTGGCCATGTTCACAGGTAGGAAGTGCTCCCATGGCAGAACTGGGACACTTGCAAATTAAAACAGTCTGTTGAAGAGAAGTAACATTCATAGGAGTTTCAGTAGAGTATAGCTGACTCCCAAATTATCATCTTAAGTTCCCTGTAAAAACTTTGCATCTTAAAGAAAAGCGGCTGTTAGAAGATCTGGAAGGTAAAGGACCTATGGAAGTCTTCTGAACTGGTGTTCTCCCCCACAAAATATAGACAAAAGTCCCAAACATAATGTGCTCAAATCCTATTTAAGGACCCTAGGCTGCTCCAGCACTCCACAAGTCCCACAGAAGTACGTTAACTGCTAAACATGTAACTAATACTGGTAGATACAAGTGAGTAAGAACAACAAATATTTACAGAAAAGTGCCAACACCATTTACTTGAGGTAGTCCTCCATGCTAAATAAAGCATTCAAACTCTAGCCATCAAAATGTTTCAACCATGCAACATATTATGATCCAACTCACAGCACCAACAGAAACCTACTGAACAACCAAGCCTCTCAGTATTTCTGTCTTATAATAAATAGGATTTATAGCAACAGCAAGCAACCAGCAGTGTGGTTCCATGGCAGAACAGGAGGGACTAGTGCTAAATTTAGCTGCAGGCTGCAAGTCAAATGAGTTGATGATGAATGAGCAAGGACTGCAAAGCCACGGGGAACTGATGCATTTTTTTTTAGCACTTCTGTAGCGTGTGGGTAGAATTTAAGCAAAAGTTTTGGAGCACACTACTTCTGGCGACTTCTGTAATTTTATCGCAAGTCCTGGGCTTTTTGGTTTTCCACTTTAAAGCTTCAGCTCTTGGGGTCAAATGAAAAAAAATCCATTTTCATTTATTCAGAAAGTATCTATTTGTAGTGGTTACTGAGAGAAACTTGAAAATTGGGTCCTTAAGAGCTCGCAAGGCAAAGAGAGCACATGTAACACTCCTGTGCTACATTTCTGGGGGTGTCCTTTAACCTGTGCAGGCAGAAGGTGAAAGATCCATAATCATCTCCCTGTTTTCCCTACCCGTCTTCTGTGCTGAATGGATCCCATACATGGGAAAAGTAATTATGTGAAATATCCAGCAGAAAACAGAAAATATAACATTAATGAAGTCATATTTGCTGACGATATACTGCTGAAGGAAGTAACACAGGCAGATTGTGCATGTAAAACAGCTGCATTCACCACGTTCAAATACACTGCACAACTCTGGGATTGCATAACTAAAAACCATACAGGAATGCACAGATAAGGGTGAGAACCTTAGTGTTACAATTTCCTGTCTTTAAGCTGCAAAATTCCTTAATCTTCAAGCTTCAGCAAATGTTTTCTATTTTTACGGCATTCTAGGTGACCAACTGTACTTTATTTCAAGGGACCATCTCGTATTTCATTCATTTATTGCATGAGTAAGACTCAGCCTTCCTTAACCAGTTAAACCTTTGCAGAAAGGGCTGTACGGGCTAATGGAACAGCTGCAGAACCCAGAAAAAACATCATCATTTAACAAAACTAAACACAAAGCTGAAAAGGAACAAAATCAATCCTTCAAACCCTCTCCTTTCAGTATTCTCCCCTGAACTGCACCCTCTGAAACAGAAATAGTGGATGTGGCTTTTAGTCTGAAACTTTGCCTTCTAAAACAGGAGGCAACCCCGGGTTTCTGGTTTTGCCTGTGCAGGGATGTGGTGTGCAACGAAGGCAAACCTCTGGAAAAGCTCCCTAGCGACTCTGTGAACAGGCAGGGCTTGCTGCATGGAGCTTCTGGCCTGTTTGATCACAACAAGCACTTAATACGGAGCAAGACCTTTCAACAAGATAGGTCACTATGTCCCTATCACATTTCAGAGCACGAGGACTAATCCAGAGTTATCTGGAAATTTTAATTCGGGCTCGACAGCCTGCTAACACAGAGCAACCCCAGGCTGCAGCGCGCGTTGTGGTCCTTGGCCCATAGGGTTTGCTCAGCTTAGCTGGCTCTTGTTATCTTTTAAAAGATTGCAAAAATTTAGAGCCCTCGGATGCAACTAGGAGTGAGCTCCTCAGAGAAAAATTGAGATGGAGAACCTTATCGGATCTTGCACGTTGAGACGAATGCTTGAAGACCAGAGAAACTGGGCAGCAGGGAAAAGACCGGGGAGCAGCCGAAAGCTGTGCTGGGCCTTCCCTATCTCCGAGGGACTTTGCAATGCTTGGCTCTGCGCTGGCTTTGCTAATGGCTCTTTCATTTCCCCAAACCAGTCTGTCCCTCAGTATCATGTCCTGTGTACTTTCCGTTCATGCAGCAGCCTGAAAACTAAAGGATTCTATGTTTCTTTAAAAAGCTTTAAGCAGAAATAACCCCAGTAACCAAAAGGTGAATCGGAGAGCAGTTTACCGAAAACAAGGACAACGAACGTGCTGTTCTTTAAAGGCGATTACATCTGCTCATCTTTCAAGGGTTGAATACTGGTAGCAAGCTGCAGCATCCAGGGTCTACAGGTCCAGCTCTCTACAGTTTCAGAGCAGATCAAGCGATCAGGATCAAAGTGGGGTCTAAGCGTCACCTATGAGCCGCATGAGCTGCGGCCGCCTGGCGGGGAGAGACCCTGCGACGATACAGTTCATCAGCAGATCAAGATACTGCTGCAGAAGCGAAAGGGCATCCGTCACCTTTTCAGCCACTCTCGCAGAGCTGCTCAGAACCGAACCCAAAATATTTCTTCTTTAAAAAGAAAGGCAGGGAAAACTACAATTTACGGAGCAAATTCAATAGCATTTTTTTTTCCAAGACTTGTCCCTGTCTTACCTGATCTACTGGGGAAGGACAAAAGCCTCATGTATCACCAGCAATACATTAGCTTCTCTTGCATTGAGAAAACAACTCCAGACTTGCCCGAAAATGAGTATTTTGCTCTGCGACCCATCATGCCTCAAAGCACAGAAGCAATGAAACGTTTCAAATTACCACCCAGCTGCAAGGGGAATAATCTGCCGTCTCCCTGAGGACTTGAAAGTCGGTTATGAAACTTCATCGGAATTCTTTGAAAATACAAACGGGATAAAACAATCAAATGCTTCAAACTGTAACTAGGAGCCTGATAACGTTAAAGCTAAGATCCATCAAATCAATGAAAAATGAGAATATTTGCTGCCAATAACGCAAGTCGTGTAAGTTTGCGACTATTTTTCCTCCTCTGTCAGGCGAGTTTTAGAATTACAGGACACTTTTCGTTCTGTTAGCCCTGGAGATGTCGAGATGTGTCCCGCAGTATGGGGCACGCACAAATTCCTGACGTGAAAAATCTGCAAAAAAACCCAAACAAACTCCCCCCCCCCATTACAGAGGTTACCACCCTCTTCCTTTAGAAGACCCAGCTGATTTGGGACGGAGATCCCCGCGGGCCGGGCCGGGCCGGGCCGGGCCGGGGGCCGGCAGCGCTGCCCAACGCGCCTCTGCTGCTCCGCGCGGCCCGTCCCCGCGCCGGAGCCTCCGCGGCGGCTCACGCGCCCGCCGGGTGCAAGGAGCTGCCGGGAAGCGGTGGCGGGCGGCCGGAGCCTTTCGCGAGCCTAAAAAGGTGAAACACTTACAACTTCTGCAACAATAATCGTGAACGGGATGAGCGCCTAGCAGCCCTGTATCTGCGAAGATTATAAAACTAGAACATTATTTAACTATTAAAATAAAATATTTTGCAGCTCTTGCAGCTAAGTTACTTCCGTACGTTCAGTGATGACTGCCCGTTTGCAATTTGCTGTTGTTTAAGGGTGATGAAAGCTTTCGAGTAACAGATTATTTACATTACTTTCAAAATCTGTTAAGATTTTTTTTTTTAAGGGACAGCTTTAAATTAGAACAATCTGCTCTTGTGTATGTAGCTGATGACATAACACATTTTTTTGGAGGGCAAACTGTAACAAAAAATGATGACATTTTTGGCATTAAACAAAGTTAAATTTTATCTAAAAACATCCAGATAAAATGGGAAAAGACTGCATTTTCTGGTATGCATTAACTTCAAATACCTGACTTTTCTGATGCTTGCAAAAAAATCATTTTAACCTGAATTACGCCATCTTCTCCAAACCCTTTTTTGATATTTTCAGGAAACTGGCAGCATTCTGGAAGGGTTGAAACTAGACAAAAGCTGGATATGGATTGTTTGTATGAAGAATTTTGTATACTGAGAGATTCAGTGGCAGGAATGTGCATGTTTCAGGAAATGCCTAGTGTTCTATCATTAAATGCTGCTGCTTTCAGTTTTTTAAAACCTGTGAAATGTATGGTGTTTATTCCTACCTCAGATGCAACAGCGGAAAGAACATTTTCCTTGTATAAACAGATTTGAATAGATTACAGAAACATAAAATACATGGCGTCTGCTCAGCCCTGACTGCAAATTAATTTCAGTCCTGCATATAAAGAGTGTCAAGAGCTTTACAAATTGATTTAAAACACCATTAAATCATATTGAAAAAACTTCAAATTGGAATAGCTGCTATCTACAGTAATAAAATGAAGCTTAATATGATTTCATTTTATATTTGAGAGTGCTAGAAATGTGCTTCCCTAACCATGTTTCAAGACACTGTTCTGAAATCAGTTCCATTTCTAGTAATAAAATTGTTTTCAAGTTTACTGTTGTCTGGACCACAAAATCCCACATTCCCACGGCGTGCTGTGACTGCGCACTGACGAGCCCTTGACACTTAAGCAAAGGGCTCCCCAGCTCCAGAATTTTGTGGGCACCCCTCAGTTTTCCCTTAACACGGGGCTGCTCCTCCTGGCTCTCTCCATCCCCCTTGGTGACCTTCCTCTCTGCTCCCTACAGAAATGCTCCCTCCAAGCCCCCGTGTCCTCGTCCTTTGAGCAAAACTTCCTTTCCCCTCCCCATCCCTGCAGCAATACAGGTGCTGATCGTCCCCCGAGGATGCTGGCGTGCCCTGGGTGGCCACCAGCTGGTACGGCCCAGCCCCAACAGTAAATAGTAAAGCTATCTCCTCTGCGGTGAGGACACTTGGTCTCCTCTTGCTGTTCAACACCAAGGGAGGCCAACAGCGCGTGTCCTCTCTTGGCTGCAAGCGGACTAGAGGCGTCTTACAGTCTTTATGCAACCTGCAAGTGATGTTTTGTATCTCCCAAGGGAGACCCTGAGGTTTTGACATGAATTTGAGTCCCCACAGTGTGGGGCCCCATCCTCGCAACACTGTGAAGGCATCAGCATCAGCGGCTTCTCAGTAGCTCCCTCTGAAACCAGAGCTCAAGCGCTACTTCCAAGTAGCTGGTTTATGATCAGATGTAGATGGGTCATCAAACGTCAAGGCAAACCACAAAATTTGTACTATGCCAACCCGGTCTTGGCCCCAGGTGTTACAGCAGCACGGCAAATGAGGATTAAAAGCCAGGCACCCCCCCACAGGCGACAGCGGCAGCGACACCAGGAGCCCACGACCCACCTACGCTCACACCCTTACGGCTGACGGCAGCAGGAGGGCAGCCCACGCCTGCGCGCCCGGCGCAGGTTACCGCGCCGGATGAGGCTCCCGTGCTGAGCTCCACCCTGCAGGACTCAAAACCAGAAACCAGAGCACGTTTCCCCCAGAGGCGGGGACAATCCTGCCGGTGGGCTGACGCGAACAGGCAGCTCTCTCGTGGTACCTCCTGCCCGACCCCACACAGAGGGCTCTGGTCTTTCCAACACATTCTGCCAATCCCCACGCTAACAGTGTACAAATCTAGCTGTTTTACCCAGAACGTGTTTGTAAAGGTGGGCTGGAGAGGGAGGCTTCCAGCAGGAAACCCCAGACGTGGTATTTATTGGCTCTTCTACCTTCTGGGAGCCAGTGAGGCAAGTACCCTGGTAACCTACAGCTTTACAGTGTCAGTTGATAGAGTGAGTCACAGCTGCTGGCCTGCTCTCTGATTGCTCACATAGCACCATTTGTTTCCTGTTGCACACAGCCTCGTATCAGACCAGAAAAAAAATCACCAGGAAAGGAAAAAAAAAAAAGCTAGATGATCACTTGATACAAAACAGCGCTTCCAGGGCATCCATCATTTTCACTGAAGTCAGCAAAAACAGGCCCTCCCTTTGCAACAAATGGTAAATATAAATAATTCTAAAAAAATCCCCTGCAGCAATGGTGAGTTGCAGCACAAACATGAGCAGTGCTCCTAGAAAGGACCATCTCGCCCTAGAACTGCAAAATGACCGTCTCCCGCATTTACTCAGGGAGCAAAATGCAGGAAGACGCATGCAAACTGCTTCTTTCTATCGAGGAGTCAGGCAGCCAGGACAGCGCGGGAAGGTGAAGTGGAAAGAAAAAGAGAGGCAGGAACTTTAAGAATGCTAATGTTTTCCATACCATAATACAGTTTCTTTCACAGTGCGAGAAGAAGGCAGCTTTCTGTGACTCCTTCTTACAACGGGGTGTCCCATGGAAATTGCCAAGCCCTGAAGCTGGGCAGATAGTTTGGCTCCAAGCAAAAAAAAAAGTTTA
>NW_028186564.1:182964-236713 GCF_003343005.1 Rhea americana
AGAGAAGAGAAGAGAAGAGAAGAGAAGAGAAGAGAAGAGAAGAGAAGAGAAGAGAAGAGAAGAGAAGAGAAGAGAAGAGAAGAGAAGAGAAGAGAGATTGGAACATGCAGCATGCAGCATGCAAAACAGTCTTTGTGGTCTTCACTGCGCTCTGAGGTGAAGGATACCTGCACCTGCTTCTAGACCCAAAATGGAAACGCTGCACGACTGAGCTAAAGCATCAGGGCACGTCCATGGGAAGCACAGGGCGACTGGGCAGGACTTCCTAAAATTTGGAGTGAGATGGAGGCCAGACCGGGCCACACAAGCAGGGATGCACAGGGTGGACAGAGCACACGAGTTGTCCGGTGCCCTGAGCTCCCAAAGCTGCCCTGCAGGCGCTCCAGCTTCACGAGGAGGCTTCACCTTTAGCCTCCAGTTCAGAGCCGCCTCCATTACCACCACGCTGGCTCTCTCCAGGGGCTCTCTCCAAGGGCAGCTCTGGTGACAGATCCAGTTTTGCAATGCTGCCATACGTCCACCAGAATCTCTCTCCCACTCTTCAGTCAAGTAAGGGCTTGATCCTGCAAGCCCAACCTCTGAAGTGTTATCTGATAGACTATGAGCATAAGCTGAGACACGATCTAGCTGTCACCGAGCAATGACTGTGCAGCAGCTGGATGGCTGAACAGCCACCGGATAACACTAGTTGTGAGCCCTTATTTGAGAAGAACTAGAAACCTAGCGAGCTCGGACTCCGCAGGTTAGGAGCAATCCCTGCACTGACGATACCTGTCCATTTCCTCTGAGCAGCCAGCTCCAGCATCTTCTCCCTTCTCAACACCTTTCAAGCATCCTCAGTAGGTGCTGTTTATAGGGATCTTTGCAAATATATCCCAGCCCTCAGCAGACCTACCTCTCTCCTCACTCTAAAGGCAGGTTATATTCTTCATGGTGACCTTTCAAAATCACAGTACATAAAGGCAATACAGGGTAAGCATTAGGCAAAGGCAGTACCACAGGTTTTCAATAGCAGCTTTTGAGCTCAGCACCCTGTCATGCTGAACAAGCATGAGCTGCAATGGGAATCTTCTTTTCTAGCTTCAGCCTGCCATTTAAGAGGTTCTCCAGGCTCTTTGGTTGATGAAGAGAGCTAGGATCTGCAAGGGAGATTCAGCCCACCCAGATCAGAAACCTATTTCTTCACTGCTGATTACTGAGGTCCAACTCAGCTTTGACCAAATGTGACAGCTTGCACTTCACAGCTAAAGTTAGAGGAGATGAATACTAGTGTGAGTGCTATTACTCAGAATATTTGGCGATATTCCTGAAACCATCAGCCAACCCCCCCAACTGATGGATGGGCGGAAAGCTAAGCTAAGACTTGCCAGGGACTTGGCAGACCCATGTCCAAGGTACTAAATATGATTCACATTTGATCTTGGCAAAGTTATTAGGATATTATCTTAAGACAGCTATTTCAAATAATTTTTGGTAACCAAATCCTCCTTAATACACTGTGTCCCTCTTAATATGGGGACTCAGTTCCCTGTTTGTAAAATGGGAACAAGAGTGCTTCCCCTCCTTGAGGAGATGCTACCAACACAAGGGACTCAGTCTGTGCAGTGGTGAGGAGCATATCAACACCTCGGACAGATGTGTAACTGAGAAGCTCAAGGGGCAGTGTAGGAAAGTTTCACCTTCTATGGCAAGAACTGGCCATAGATGCCTGGCTTAGAAAGACGGTCACATGATGTGCTTAATTTGACCTTGTGATTCCCAAGGACTGCTTGGCTGCCCCAACCCTCTTTGCACAATCTCATGCTCATCTAGTTCCCAAACTGCCAACACGTCTGCACTGATTTGCCTCCCCACTGCAGGACGGGAAAATCATATTTGTTTCTACAGAGAAGAGGGTGGTAGCCCCCCAGCTGTGTCCTGCCAAAGGCAGGCAGGCAGGAGCCAAGCGAACATGGGAGCAGCTGAGTTCCAGCCTCGCACAGGAACAGCCGGTTTCCAGCCCAGTGGCCCTGCTCCTGGACTGTATTGTTACTGTACGTCTTTTCTCTCTTCCTGTCTCAGCCTGCAGTGTTTTATTACAGTGAGAGACTGCAGGCTAACAGATATATCTTGATGACTAATTGCTCTCAACCTAAGGACAAAGTTCTCTATTTGCTGTAACAGATCCTGGGTTTCAAGTGTTTTTAGTTACTCCTCCCCCCTTCCTTAAATATGTTTTCATCAGCAGGATGCGAGTTTGATTCATTCAAGCCATGCGTATGTCTGCCTATGTTTTGAAGTCTCTGTAATGGAAGAACAAAATTCAGCAGTCCAAGAAGAGAAGGGGAAAAGAAGAGATACTTGTATTAAAAAAAGAGACATCTATGACTGTAAGAACTACGGACTGGTACATTTTTGAGCAAATCTCATATTTGCCCACTTTCGTTCCAGGCAAGAAGGGTTGCAGCCCTGGCTGCACTAACAACTGCACAGTCACTGCAGATGCAGAAACCGTGTGGAAGAAGACGTAGCGTGCCACAAAATGCTGGAGGGACATACGCAAATCTTTCTTCAGTCAGAACGCAAAAATATTCACCTCTCCTACGACCACCTGGCTACCTGTACTGGAACAGTTAGTTAATTTAACCATGCAAAAATAGCATGAAGTGAGTAAATATTCCACCAGTGTCATGCCAGGATCTCATTAGAAAAGGAAAAGGAAACCTACTTCCAATACTCAGAAAACATGAAGCAACTTATACAGTTTTAAAGGTGAAAAAGCTGTACAGAGTGGCACAGAGAGAACTGCCACTCAGTGTCGGGAGTGCTATGTAGCTGTGATACTGCACATTTTCTGAACCTGTTGTCATCACACACACACAAGAAAGGTCTGACAGACAACAGCCCTGATCTGGGCAGGAAGACAACTTTGTTAGCTTCAGGAAAGAACGCTGCATAGGCAAAAACGTGTCAGATTGTATGATCAGGGCCCAAATTTGAAACTAATACAGGCTAATCTCAGGATTTATTACTGCGCCTTTCCTATGTCTTTTTTTTTAAAAAAAATCAGAAATGAGAAGCATCTACTGGTTACTCTATTAATTTAACATCTGTACTAACTCAGTTAGACGAGCAGTCTCTTTCCTTTCTAATAGATTTTCTTTTTTAAACAGTCAAACTCCTTCCCAGTCAACAGCTTTTACAACTTTGCACTGGAGAACTATTCTTTTCAAAATCTGATGTTCTGATACACACAAAGTAGTTTTTGTTTTATCCAAAGCTCAACAGACAAGCATCCAAAAAGGTCTGGCCCAGCTGGAGCAACGTACCAAGAACGGCAGCCAACAACATGCAACTGCTTTGCTCGAAGCCTCAACTACACTTCTCACGGTGTCTCTGTCTTGCCGGAAGGAGCCAGCCCCCTTCTGCCTCTCCTGCAGATCGGGAAGCATGCAGGGTGAAACGGAAGGTGCCAGGTCTCCAAAATGTGAATTAACAGTATACTTCATTTAGCCTGCTCCTGATACTCCTCCCGTATCTCCTGGCAACCCTGACGTACAAAGGCAAGCTTCTACAGACCCTCCGCATCCCGCAAGGTAGCTGCTAGCAAAATCCCTCACAGTCGGACCACGGCTCCCAGGAGAATCTCCTAAACCAGTCCGGGTGCACCCGGGTGTATCGTCTTTCCTTAAGAAATCCAGTGGATTTCAAAGGATTACATTCAGAAAGATCCCCTGGAGTCCTGATATCACAGTCTGGCTTCAGTGGCAGAAATCTCTACAAAGAACCGGGAGGTGAGGAGGAGGAGGTGAGTGTGGTGGGGAGAGCCTGGGCAGACTGATAGCAGTTTGATTCGCCTGACTTTGCTCTAAGTTACTTAGTTTTCACCAGCAGGAGAAGGAGATCACATTTGCTGCTTACTTGAAAGCACTGACCCAGTGTGAGAGCTGCCTGTTGCAACAGCGGAGAGAAATATTGATTTGTCAAGGCTGTGGCTCTTTGATCTGTGGGCAACGGCACAGGTGCGTGTAAAATGCCCTTTATCACAGCAGAAGCAATTACAGAGCCAACGCCAACCGCCTGAACGCCGCACTGTTCCTTCGCTGGCTGCCCAGGGAGCAGCCCGCAGCCCAGCACACTCCGGGGAGTTGACTGTGCTCGGACGCATTGCCCTGAACCCGACTTTAAAACCAGCTTGCGACGTCTGGGCCCTTCTAGCAAAGGTTGCAGGCCAGGCTGTCTGCTCGGCATCACGCCTGCGACAGTGCGGCGGGGGGACACGGGGCTGCTCAGGTGCCCAGACTGCTGGGACCTGCACATGCGGAGGCCGCGCTTCTCCGCTTGTGTCCCAGCTGCTCTGCCCCAGGCCTGGCTTCTGGGAGCTCTCCAGAGGCTTTGCAGGGTGGACAGCAGCATTTGGCCTTGGGGCTATCTTAGGAGGCTACTACTAAATAGTACAGGCTATAGGTGCCAGGGCAGACTGACGCTCTCAGGCTGTGCAGGTGTGGTGATGTTGTGTGCACTGCTCGAATACCTGTGTGTGTGTGTGTGTGCATATTACATTCTTGGTCATTGCAGGGAAAGACGTGAGGACTTCTGGAGGCCCAGGAAAGGTTGTTACGTTTGGGCCAGTGCTGAGCTATCTGGACTGATGACATACAACCGGGGATCAGTTCTGGATGGTGAGTGTGCACAGCCTCCCTACTGGGTGCGCGAAGCCTGTAGCTGAGTCTGCAGCTTAGCTCAGGCCCTTCCTTTTGTATGATCATTTCTGTGCTTGTTTCCTAAAAGACAAAGCAGCTGCCAAACTCATACCCCAAACTCACCTGGAGTTGGGGCTCCACATGTTCACTTCCTCATCGCAGTGCCAGTGCAAAGAGCAAGGACACAATTAGTAGGGTCTGGCTCCCATCCTGGCTCTGTTGTGAAGCTGCGGGGACTTGGTAGTTGCCCCCACTCCCTGGGCCTCTGGTCTCTTCAATGCCCTCCCTGACTTGGGTCTTTCCCTTGTGAGTTTTCTGGCCCAGTAAGACCCTAATCTCAGCAATTACTTAAAAATACCGTAAATAGCAAAAGAACCCACTTCATCGCCTTCCAGACATCTGTCTTAACCATCACAATACGTCACCACACCAGCACAATATGCCAAAACACATTATTTGGGACAACAAGGAATACACCAGATGATGGGAAAAAATCAATCACTACTGCAAAAAGCTTGCAGAGTATGGTGTGGAGATGTTTGACCGGCCCAGCGCAGAGCCAGATCAGAACAACAGGAGCTATCTGTTCCAGCTCAGCGCTGGCCCCAACCTAGCAGTCTACAGAGCCAGCTCCGGTTCCTCTGCGTGGTGTTGCCTGGTGCTCTGGGAGGAGGATTAGTGGTGGTGTTGTGCTACACTAATACATACAGACCAGGTCAAGTCTGGCACAGCGTCCCGCTGCCAGTTTCTCCTTGGAAACGGAAGTGCTTTGGCGAGCAAGGCAGAGATAGCTGAACAGCTCTAGGAAAGCAGCTGAAGCCGGCCAGGCCAACCAGGACTCCACGCTAATGCTGGTGGCTGGGCCCTGGGCACACAGGCCTCTGGAACTGGCCTCGCTGGCAATACAGCTGGATTTTGTGCAAGACTGCATCAGAGCGGGGCTCCTAGGAACAGCCAGGGCCAAAGCTGGCTCTCCAGGGAGCCAGGCTGGCTGGCTGCCCCCAGGACACACAATCCACGATTCTTATCAATAGTCCACGGCTGAAAGCAAGGTGCCTTCACTCAACTGTCCCCATTAACCTAATCACTCTGATTTCAGACACATGGTTTGGTGCAGATCTCAAAGAAAAATTGATGTTCCTGGAGCATACCAAGAATACATAAATAGCATGGTGTATGAGATCCATACGGAGTTAATAGAAATTGATGTTTCTAGTGTGGGAAGCTGCTTGTCAATGGATTAGGAAGAAATGAATGCAAGTCCACTCTAAATTGCTGCACTAGCCAGGCTAATAGGGTGGGTGGCTACAGCCCCCACTGCTCCCATGCTCACTTCTAGGAGTTGTAAGTGTTGTAAAATCTGCCTCCCAAAATTTCATGATCTAGATTGAGAAGACAAGGGCTGAGAAAGAGTACAGAAAGGGGAAGTGGCACGTTTCGGATCCCAAAGCAGAACAGGAATAAAAAGAACGTCTGAAACTCCTCTCAATCCTTGTGCCTCCAGGGTCCTGAGACCACAATTCGTTTGCCATTCTCTGCACTTAGGTAAACTGCGCCATGATTTTGGATTACAACATCTGCAAGCATTGATAAAAAGCCAACTTCAGAGGAGAAGGTATTCCCTGGGTTGAGGCTCTCAGTTACATAAAACGTGGCAGTAGCACTGAACTGAAGGCAGACAAATTAAAGGCTGTGCTGGGGCAGGGGGGTTCCAGCACTGGACTGGAGATTAGCACTGCGCTGGCTGGGTGCTTTGGTTGAGCTCTGCAAATCCTTGTCTCCTAGTGTCAGAACTACTGTGAAAAAATGCAGTGAGCAATCTTAAGTGCATTTCTGTGGGACCAAATGAGTTGCAGTACCAAATGCGACTTACCTGGACAATTAGCTTATTTTCTTTATCGGGCAGAATCCGGTAGGTGTAAACGCAGTTCCGGAAGCTGGAACAGATCAGAAAAAGATGGTTAAGATCATCTTCAGAAGGAAATTGCATCACGACACCCCTGCCTGCCAGAGAAGGTAGTGGAAGGTCCCAAGACAGATGGTTTCATGCACAAGGGTTTAAACATTTCTTTCCATTTTGCTGGTGTCCGTCAACTAACACAAACCTGAAGTGTTCACGGTCACTGAGATATGTTTGCAGATGCCACTGCAAAAAGTGATATCAGAATCAGCCTCAGAGAGAGTTATTCAACTCTTCTGGCTGGAAAGAAGGAAAACACCAAATGGCTCTAGCTGTCAGTAGAGTGGGCGTCTCAGGAAGGAATGAAAAAGCAGAATTTCAAAAGACACTAGGCCAAAATCAGCAATGAATGAGTAAATCGAAGGGCTAGTAGATGCACTGACTGTATTGGAAAACACAAATAGCTTTCAGCTAAATCACTATAAGACACTTGATTGTTAGGCACACTTTCATGTACAAGATCTAAAAACAGGCATAAATTAAAACCAACCTCACTATTCTGGTGCAGATGTACACGGTGTATGTGTGTCTGTAGATCAGCCACAAATAACATTTTGTCCCAGTTAAATCAGATTCTTATTTAAGGGAGGAGGGAGGGTGGCTTTTGCCCAATAAAGGGCCACATTAACATACAGCAGCTCAAGGGAGGGGAAGCCTGAGCAGTGCAGTAACGTGCTAAGCACGACCTTCCTCAGCAGCTGCTGAGCTTTGTGGAACTTGCCCAAGAAGTGTTGGCTGAAAAAATGTATTTTTACTTTTTTCCTCTGTGAATAACAGAGTGATCAAACCTCTCAAGTCACCTGCAAAGCACTCTGTTAAAACACTCTTGGCAATACGGCTTTAATCTAACAGACGATGCTGGTTTCGATCCCTTCTTCTCAAAGTAAAAACTGGAGCCCAGTCTCAGAGCTTCCTTGACTGTAACAAAAGCACTGCATTACCTACGGGATTGCCATAAAACGCAGGCTGAGGTCAGCCCTCCAGCTGGGGAGAAACAAAACATTCTGGTCTCTTTTGTGATTATGTTGTGAGTCTGTTCATCATAAGCCTTTCTGAATCATACATACCCTGCAAGAGATTCTAGGTAACCTTACGCAGGGAGTCACAAAGAGCAATTGGAAACGAAAGGTGATTACTCATAAATCATGGCTGAGTTTTTCCAAGGTGTCTGGAGGATTTTGTCATACATCTGTATGAACCTCAGTCTTTTTGATGACATTAATGCAAAGGGCTCAGAAGAATTACAGCTACTCCCAGACCTCAGTAACTCTTCACTAACTGACCATTTCAAGCGCATCTATTGGTGTATCTGTGGAGCTGCTACTGCAAGACAGCCAGAGATGAGAGTCACAGGCCTGATCTCGAACCCCTGGTATTGCCACAGTGCTGTTATTTCACTGAGTTGAGGGCCATCACCACCAGATGAGGATATGCCCTGAGGAAGGGTATAAGTTTTGTTTTTATCTGTCAGCGCAGTTCTGTTACACCATTTCCTCCTGCTGATATGCAAACAGAGCTGAGCAGAACTGCTCATGCAGCTGATGAGAGAAAATTTTTGCGTGTGCGGAGATTATGAAACTGATAAGCAAAACAGTTCGATGGCTCTTGCGTCACAGGAGGACCCTCCAGGCACCCTTCGCAGAAAGTCCCCTCCGCTTAGGCCTTACGAGGCAGTTGCTCTAACACTTGTAGACAGGTTTAAGCTGAGGACAGGTAAGATCAACAGAAGAGCAAGTGAGGAAGGGCTGCAGGGTGAGATAGGAACAGGGAAGGGCACCTGCCTGGATCCGGTACAGGTATCCTCTTTAGCAGTTCTCTAACTCTGGTGTATGTGGGTGGCGAAGGCTGTGGTTCTTACTCCATTTTTACTCTTAGGCTTTCTCTCCTCAGCATTTTACCTGTCCTCATCAGTCACATTCCAGGTCCTCCCTAAAAGCTGAGTGTGAGTTCACAACGGCACAGTCAGTATTCAGCCCAGCTATGTGGGCAAATACAACGCTTGCCTCACTTCCAACACATCCCCAGGCACTTTCTCATGTCTCTGTCCTCCAAGCCAACTAGGGGAGAAAAGGGGATGAGGTTTGGATTCTCTCTTCTCCTCTTCCCGGGTACATACTCTCCTGCCCTGGTGATGACATACCATGCAACTGGCAGTGCCTGGAAATCCTAATCACAGATGGGACTGCCATGCTAGGCACTACGTAAGGACACACTAGACTGGGGGCTGTGCCCCCCGCCACGGGGGGCTGGAAATGGCAGCTCACCGAAGGTGCCCTCCGAGAGGCCCCTCAAAGCTGTGGCCGGGCTCTGAGGGTCTCTTCTGGCCCCGCTGTTGATCCTGCGGGCATTCACGCAGCAGCCACCAACAGGAGAACCCCTGGAGGAGTGACACCACCTCAGGTGCAGCATTTTGCAAAAGCCAAGCAGACTCGTTTTGATTTCAGGATCCAGGCATTCCTCCCCAGGTGAGTGTGTGGGCCTATTTCTAGTCCATAAACTGGCAAATTGTATGGTCCAGGCACAGAAAAATGAGGAGGAAAATGACACTGCTTCTTGCCTTTTATGGGGCAATATGACCAGCAGGGCAGAGGGCTGGGGGAGGAGCGTGCCTCGGCACTTGCTGGCTGTTTCAGCTCTCTGCTACGACGAATGCTGCTGCTCTAAGTTTTAGAAAAAGAAGGTAGGCACCAGCCTCCTTGGCTGTCTGTGTTCATACAAATCCTATTTTCCTAAAACAGCTCTGCAAGGAAATCACTATTTCAGTCTATAATAGAAAAATATTAATAATAAGCCCTTCTGCTGGATTTAGGCTGATCTGCTTGATAAATATGAGAGCTTTGTAGAAAATGACACTTCCTTCTCAGAGCAAATTTCATGGTATTTTGTTTTCCTTCTCTACACACACATTTTCCAATTATTCTGTACAATCCTGGTTTGTGAAACAGCCTTTTGCAGTCAGGCTTTCGAGTCTCCCCTCTCTTTCTCGCATTTGTTGTCTCCAGCCAGCCTGTTTTTTAAAAAGAAGCGACTGAAGAGCTCAAACTTCAAACACTTTCCAGTCAATAACACGGCTGAAACTGATCTGAGGAAGATTTCAGCTTCAGCCAAGCTCTACATTTTGTCAAGGTGACATTCAGAGGGAAGGACTTATTCACCACCTTTAACCCTTTCTCTTCACAGACTAGCTGTAAACCAGCATAAGCTGGAAGCTTTTTAGGTACTTTGTCACAAGTCTGTGTGGCTTTTCCCAGCCTGTTATTCGTGCCAGGCCTTCCCACCACAGTTCCTGCCCCTGTTGGCTGACGAGGCTGGGTGCTCCCGATTTCTTTAATTAAACCATTCATGTAAGCCACTTCAGAATGGATTTAAGAACATAACCTTTGGCTCCCTGTTCAGAAAATCCTGGTCATGATATTGTTTCTATTTCCTGATCCTGTGTCTCCCAAGTCACAAAAGGCTTTCAAAGTTGGCTGCATAAACATTTACAATGGAAAAATTTATGCAAATACATGTTAGTAGACATTTTTACAGCACTTTCCCTTTCTACAAAATCCCCACCATCACCCCACAAAAATATTTTCTCTATGTACCTACTGGTTAAAAGACAAGTCAAGGGGGTTGTACAAAGCCCACTCAGTGGAAGCCACAGTCTTTATTCCAGTAAAACATTCCCCGACTGGCAACGCGGGCGCTAAGCCTGTGTAACGCGACCGCCCCTCCTTCCTCCCGCTTGCCCTGGCTACTCCCCTGCAGCCGCCCTGCTCCCCCGCTCCCGCCAGAAAGGCCAAACTCTTCCCTCCCACGCGTTACTACAGGCGTCTTAACAAGCAGGCACGGAGGCTCTCCTCACGCCACAAGCACCCCGCTCCCCGGGCACAGAGCTCCTACGATCCAACCCCACGCTGATGGGGCAGCCAGCCGGCCCCACCGTCTCCGCAGAGACATGCCCTCTGCCGCAGGCTCTGCTGTCACCAAACGTCTGACCTCAGCGGCGAGCAGTTAGACCAGAGTCAGAAACAGCAGCAGCACCTTTGCCACTGCGAGAAACTCAGAAAGAAGCTACACTGACAAACCTGCCTGTAACTTCAGTGGAGGGGAGGGCGTGAAATACATTTTATTAATGTGCTGCACAGTGGCAGCAGACAGAATCGGACGGGCAGGACAGGGTCCCTCTGAGGCTCTCCTGATCTCTTCTGCGGGGACGGTGACCGTGTTATCTCTCTGTAATCCAAAGCCAGGAGCCTCAAACTTCACCTCAGCTACTGGCTTCAATCTTCTCTGGCCCCGGCCACTCCTGCCTCCAGAAATAACACCTGCTCCTCACAAACCCAGGTCGGGAGGCCCCAGTTCCCAGCCCCAGTCCTGAACTGGGAGTCAGGGCTGCCAGCTTGCCCTCCTCTCCATCTCCTACATGACAATATTTCCCCCGTAAGCCACATGAGTGGGGCAGGTGGAATCACCATCACACCACGCACAGCTCCAGGGACTACTGCAAACCCCTTGTTGAGTGGGACACAGCACCATAGAGGCCGGCAGGCCAAACACACCCTGAACCAGAGTGAGAAGGTGCCTGGGAGGGTACCAAGCTCGCTACTTTGCTTGTTAAATGTAAATAGCCAAGCTGCTAACAGGCTCTAAGAGACCAAGAGCTTATTTTCTTTTTGAGTACAACAACAGTATCTTGGATTATTCTCTCCTTCAGAATCAGCGGTAAGACTATGGTGGTTTATTGCATTACAGCAGTAAATAAATGGGTTTGTTCAGCTTGCTCCCAACCCTATCCTATGCTGTGGCCCAGCTGGTGCATGCTCTGATGCGAGCTGCACCGCCCTTCACTGCGGCTTTTTGCTTCTGTACCGGAGAGGACATGAGGGAAGCCCCCCACCACAAGCGGGGACAAAAGTGTCCACGTGAAACACGAGGGTGAAAGTTGTACTTACAGCACGCAGAGTGCGTACGCCGAAGCAATTGACTCACTGGCCCGCACAAGGAAGCTGCCATCCTTGCCTACTTTGGAGAGCAGGTCCTCAGCCCTGGAGCGAGTAATGTTGCCGTGGTACCAGCACTGATCCATCGCTGGTGTTGGAGGAAACCTGAATGCCAGCACAGGAGCTGCCTGTGTGCCTGTGTGTCTGTGTAACGATCAAGCAGCTTCAGCTCACCAGCTTCCTGTTTCAATAGCGCAGAGAGGGAAAGGAAACTCAGCCACGGACAACTTCCTCAACTCAAACAGCTCAGAGAGTGAGCGTGACATTTTCCTGCAGCCCCTGCTCTCTCTCTTCATGCTACAAGTGAAGTGAGTAGCAAACTCTCATTCCCTGCCTTTCCCTCCACCTTCACATCCTAACACTCTGCGTCAAAAGCCCCAGCTGGGGATCCGGTCTGCACCCTGACTGATTCAGTCCCACAGGCTTTAGTGGCCTCCTGTCCCATTTATGATCTGTTACAAGACCCTTTGAGTCTTCATCTTTTTTATGTCTGTCTTCCCTGCCTGCTACAGGTGTCCATGGGGAATAGGTAGATCCCACACTGATCAGAAATACCCTGGGCATTAGGATCCTCAGCACTAACTGCTCCATTCCTGTCTTGTGTACTCCTCACATAGAGCTAGGTGTGAGGAGGGGACTTAAAAGAACTCAGTAAATTACCCCTGTATGTCTCCATGCATGGCAACTGGCTTAGAGGCTGATTTGTCCAGGAGACTGTGACGAACGCTTCCTGACGCTTACTGTTGCATGGATTCGAAAGTCTTTCCTAGTCTAAATCCCCAAAGATGGGATGGAGCAGAGTAATTCTGGCAACCTGCGTCAGAGAGGGGAGAACTGGAGGCTTTCGCTTCCCTTTTTTTTGTTTGCACATCTGTCCTTTGCCTGTGCCCTGTGTGGCATGCGCAGCGCTGCATCGCCAAGGCAGTGCCACAGAGGCGTGTTTGCAGCCGCCACAGGCTACTGTCCGCGGGGCACACGCGAGTGCCTCGCCTCGGCCGCCAGCCTCTCTGCGTTTGAGGGAAGTGCTTCTGCACAGCTACATTTGAGCTGTAACTAAAAGCAGTTGCCAGGCAGGGACTCTGCCTGGGGCTCCGCATACCAAGGGAGAGTCCCCAGGCGATGCAAAGACACGTCTAGCCGTATGTAAACCTCACCTGCCAGGGCCTGGGGAAGTGCTGTGGCCTTGGTACGTGGGTCCTCCAGGGGACAGCAGACTGCTGCCCCCCTGCAGCAAGGCAGGCGAGAGCAGCCGCAAACTGGACGGGGAGAGCCTAGAACTTGGGGTGGAGAGGTTGCGTAAACCAGTACAGCCTAGTGTTCCTCCCCATCTGTCTTCCTTGTGCTTTCAGTTGTCCAAACATCTACTCTGCAGCGTCCAGTTTGATTTCTGTTGCTGAGATTAAACTGTCGGCACCAGCCTAACTGCGAAGCTCAGAGTGCAAAATTGTGGGACCACTGTAGGACCCCGCTGAATGTGCAGAGCTGCCATGTGCAAGGCTTCCTGTCCAAGCTGAGCAAGCGCTGCTTGCAGGCAAAAATTAGCTCAGCTGGACCTGTTCTACAGCTTCACTAAGCTCCACACGGGGCTTTGGGAACCGAACTCCCATTGATTTAGGTGCCTAAACAGGAGTCAGATGCTGGAAGCCATGACATAGCTTCACACGGACATTAGCTGTAGGCTTTTGTAAGCTATAACATGGTTGCAACTCCTATTGCCCACTGTGAAGAGTTCCTGCAGGTGGCAAGGGGCTTGTTTACCCACTTTGACAGTTTTGCCCTGCTGCAGTGTGCTGCTAACCTCATCTGTGACGTCCGAAGCTTACAGTATAGCTGCAGCAGGAAGCTGAGCAGCTCTGAACGTCAAAGCACTGCTTGACCTCACAGCGCTCTCCACGCAGCGGAGCCGTTTGTGGATGCAGAACAGATGGAGCTGCTGCACAAGGTAAGTGCGGCTGGAATGAAACCGTCCTCGGAGAGCTTCTGCTGCTCTATGGCAAATTAAGATAGGGTAACAGAGGGGTACAAGCTAGAAGACTGATGAGCTGGATGTTTAATACCTAACTCCTACCCACCCCTCCACTAGCTTTAGCATATAGCAAGCTACTGCTATTTCCTTCAAATACGTGAATCCTATGCCCAGTTGCACAGAACTTCTCAACTTGGAGATATAAACAGGGGACAGGATCCAAGCACTTGTGATGATTGTGGCACTAAGATGTGCAGGCTGATTTCTGCATGGCTTTCTTGGTCCTAAAAGAAAGCATAGCACAGCCCAGGGTGCTCAAAGGATGAATCTCAGTGCACTAATACAAAACAGCTGTGTGATGCCTAATGGCTCATGCGCAGCACTGCCTCAAAAGGAAGCGGTGTCTATTTTACTTTACATGGAGCTAGCATGTGAAGTCTGCAACACTGGGGAAAGACTGATCCCTGCATGGTCCTGAGCTATCTGCAGCCTGATTCCCAAAGCCTAGCTTGTACCTTACTCAGTCCTGCACAGAGACAAGACGCTCTTCTCCAGCAGATACACCGTTCGTTTTCTTTCCATTTGTGCCTGTGTCAGAGAAGGCCGGGGAGTAGATCTGAGAAAGAAGATATTAGAGGAGTTATCTAGAGGGGAGCTACAACATTTCCCATAGAGGGGGAGTGCAGGTATCTGTGCCCTCAGTTACAGGCCAGGTGAAATTGTGCAGATGATGACATTACAGATCAAGTGACGCTACTGATGTAGTGAGCACAACCCTAGGCTTCCACAAGGAATAGAAGAGCATATACTGTCATCCTGCAGCTGGGGCAAAGCACCACGTAAGGGCTCCCCTCATAAAGCAGAACAGTAGGTACACCCATCAGACAAATCCGAAGCAGACTCAACAGAATCTATTAGATAACCGCAGCAGCAGCAATATTTCTTTTTAATTTACTTGAAAGAATGAGGCCACAGACAAAGAACTGGGACACATTTTGATGTTGGATAATCAAAAATTGCAGCCCTGGCAGCCTGTGGATAAAGTAAACATTACTTTTCTTTATATTGGGACGTTAGTCCAAGTTGTCTCTAAGATATGGCAGTAGACATTTTTTATCTGAACTGGCTTTGCTGCAGACATCAGGTAGTACCATAGCAGCTGGCTGTGAATTCACCAGCCTGTCAAGGGCCAGTGGAAACACAACGTCTGCAGCATCGCTCAGCATGTACCAGGGTCACCCGAAATCCCACCACACATCCAGCCTGTATCAGCAATAGCACTGCCAGGCTTGGCCAGATGAAAAGTGCTCTAAGAGGCGTTTTCATGTCATGAAATAAAAGTATGCTTGACAAGGGAAGTTAAATCTACAGGACAGCACTTAGCTGTGCTGGAGTCTAAATATAGCATTCCCTCATCAGGCATCAGTAACAGACTATTGGCCACAAAAGCATATTTAGACTCCGGCCTACATCAAAAGAGCAGAAGAATAATACTCACAAAGTACTGGTTAGTGAGCTGCTCGGTGCTTTGCAGCTACTCCAGCCCAGCGTGTTACTGGCCTGCTGCTTGGGAAGGGCTTGGCAAATTACAGCCATAGTTGTGCGGGCTGTGAGATCGCTTCGCTCCCTTTGTGCAGCAGCTCCAGGTGCCCTGCAACAAACCTAGATGAGTGAGAAAAATCAGGGACCTTCCTCCTTCATCAACAGAGCAAACACACACCTTTTCCTTGGCGCTACTCCATACATGCACGCACGCAGCATATAGCACACAGCAAACAAGCACGGAATGGTTCTTAAAGCAGAATCTTGCCCAGAGACGTGGTTAAACCTTTTCTGGCTCCATCTGCTCTGAAGCATCTCCCTTGGTAGCAATTCATTTCTGGTCACTCTCTTTATCTAGGTACAGTATATTACCTCCTTTCAGATGGCACCTCAGCCTCAAAAGAGGCTCTCTCTCACCAAAATTAGGGCTGTTTCCTTCAGAGACCTGCTGAAAATGCATCTATCTTGGAAATCCTGCAGCTTGAGCACTCTCATGCTGCTCAGGCCCCCTCTCCTCTCGCATCTGTGCCTTTGCAATTTGCTGGAAGCAGGGCAGTGGTATTTGTTAGACGCACTGCCCCACATGCCAATAATGTTCTCTAACAGCAAGAGCTGTACTTTCAAGACACGGGATTGCCAGAGTTAAGAGCAGCTTCTCTATGGTCTATAGCTTAGCACTTGTGTTAAACAGACCTGCAATTATTTCCCCTCCTGACTATAAATTGGGAGCTCCCTCTGCAGACCTGTCCCGATCTTGCACTTCTGATACAGGCAAAGCGCCATTTCTGCCACTTGCCCCAGCTCCGAACCTTGCGTTTTGCCTTCATGTGTCCCACTGTCACTGCCTGGGGAGAGGAACGGCTGGGCCGTGCGAGGTTGCGGTTTCCTTGCACATGGGAAGTTGCAGCTACTTAGCGCAGCGTAAGCAAAAGGGCAACAGGCAAGAGCAGACAGCCTGGGAAGCGAGGATAAGGCTAAGCCGGAGAGAAGTATGGCTCCGAAGGGCCTGCGAACTCGAGAAGGCAACCTTGACGCCAGTGCAGAAGTGGGTAGGGAATAAGCTGAGACCTCACATGGCCTCTCCGACCAGCAAGCCCTTAAAGCTACCGTCTCCAGCACCCAAAGGGGTGCACCTAACCAGAGCCACAGCAGTCTTCTGCAGGAGATAACTGCAGGCGGAGGGGGAAGCCCAGTGTCCTCAGCAGCTCTCTCTCCACAGCTCAGCGTAAATCGCTGTCACCTTTGCGCTGCCTGCACGTGCATCTGTCGTCAAGCCTGTCGGAGGCCCAGAGGTGAAAAGCCTCATATGAAAGTCATGCTTGCTTTGAGGACGAGATGCTTAAAATGGCAGCCAAAGGGAGAGGCAAGGAAGGAGAACAGGTAAGGAAAAACAAAAGCAAAAACATTTTTAGTTTCAGTATGTTTAATAGACTTTGTAATTTATAGATGTCACAAGCCAACAACAAACAGGGTGAAACAAAAACCTTTGGCTGAAAGATGAGAAGTGAAAGGGAGAAGCATCAGGAAAGGGTGAGGGACCCTGGAAAGGTTTGACGCTCAGGACTCTGATGGAAAGGCTTGCTTCAAAGTGAACATGACAAAGATTATCTTCTCATATTGCTTGTGGGTCCCAAATTCAAAGAGGCAGGAGAACAGGGCTGAGCCATCTGGGCCGTCCCCCATATACTGCAGATCCGAATAAGCACAGAGGCCCTTGCAGAGGATGCTTGGTTTTGTCCAGGATGCTGGATTTAAAGGGCTTTTGTTGAGGTAAATTCCTAAATCCTTTCGGTCCTTTGGGTCCGTAGGGTGAGTGTACAGCAACCAAGTATCTTGGCACCTGGCATCTGGAGGAGGTGGGAAGGCAGTAATACTCCCGTGGCATCCAAAGGGAGGCTCTACGAGCATTTTAACCCGCTGGCCTCCCTCAAAGTCCACCCCGTGGTTGTAGCTGACAGCCTGGATCCTGGCGCCCGTGTTGCTGCGCGCGTTGCAGTAGAGCGCCTCTCGGCCGCAGGTGTGCACCTCTGCCACCTGACACTCCACCGCGCTCTCCTCCTCCACAAAGTTGCCCATCGCCCACGTCGCCCTGTGGTCGGAGCTGAGGAAGCAGAAGGCGTGAGGGGAGGGGTGCTGCCTAGGGTCAAGGATGCGATAGGCATAGGCAGGAATCACAAGGCTCCGGGCCTTGTCGAGCAGCTGTAATCCGTGACCTGGTCCCACTGCAAAAGTGGCCCAGTTCTGGTACTCGGTGCCAATGGTGCCCTCGGTGAGATCCTGGGCAGCGCTCCAAGTGCGCCCCTGGTCCGAGCTAGTGACACGGCAAAGACGTACCAGGTTGATCTTTGTTCTGAGCTGGTGCTGCTCAGAGATCTTTCCTGGGACAGCTATGAAGAAGAGGATGAGGTTCCCTGAGACCTCATCATAAACCGGACAAGGATTCATAGATCGGTGGTCCTTCAGCTGTGCACTAACAATGGTCTCCATCCTACTCCACTACCAGGGATCGTGTGAAGGGAGGCAAGAACGAAACACGCCGTTACAAGTAAATCCACATTGCAGAGTGAGGATGCCCGAACAAAAGTTACAGGTCAGAGCATGAGAACGAGAGAGAAGGAACAAGTTAGTGGACAGAGCAAGAAATGAAAAGATGATGTATTGGCATCACCAAGGGAAAATGAAAATAAACGGATATTATTTGGATAACACTGTGCTCGTATACTTTGCATTTCACCAAATAATAGGTGGGCTGATCTCCTTTTTATTTACTACTCACTGAGGGTACTCCATCTCTCAACATCATCAGTGTCCAATGACACTGTGTAGAAAACTACAGTTAGTTGAATTTTCAGAAATTCTCACAAATACATATGTATGCATATCTACACAGAGACAGGCACAGTGGCCAAAATACACTGTTACAGACACTGTGCTGTGTCAGTGCTTCTTAAGAAGCCAGCTAGCTCAGCCCTTTTCCAGTACATTAGATGCAGACAAGTTCATTTCCCATCGAGACCCCTTCTCTTCCATTTCGATCGAAGTGTGAACGGGCATCTCATCCTGCAGTGCAATACCTTGCTGGAGCTGATCGTGTGGCTTCACATACTCTGGTGTGGAAATCTGGGCCCTGAGCTGCCGGACATCACACAGCAAATCAGGGGCGCCGCAAGTACACCTTTCCTCCCACCCCTCTTTCTTTATGTGCAACAGCATACAACACAATCGTGTTTCTATCATTTCTGTTGCAATTAAAAAAATTATTTCTATATAGAGTTTTTGGTCTGGTAAAAAATGGCAATTACGCAAATTAGCTTTTCTACCCTGACTTGCTGTTTGTCCTTTTTGCTCACGTCTTACCTCTGCCTATTCAACTAGTATTTCTTTTTTGGGGGATATAATATTTCTGTTTTAAGAAACTCTACCACATGAACAGAAATTACTGAGTTTATGACCACCTGAGCTCTGCTTAACTGAATTAGAGGCAGTTACACAAGTTACCTTAATGATAAGACAGTGCAGGTGGGCTCTGAGGCTGCTCTGCTTCTGTGAGACAGAGGCAGACTCCAGCTCTTAAGAGTCTATAATCTAAGACAATCAGTTACCGATGAAGGATTGGAATAAAAGAACATAATGTTTTTTTTAACATTAAATCATTTCTTGCATTTGCAAATGCATATAAATAGTGTCCACCACCCCCAGTCACCCAGCAAGATGGCTATTATTAACTAGTGGATTATTAAGGTAGCCAGTTCACTGGTACATATAAACCAGACAACATTCTTGCGTGGGGAGACTAGCTGTTCTCAATTGTTTTTTAAACCAGAAATTAGTTCTAAGAGGATGAATTAAAAAAAAAAAAGAAAGAAAAAGAAAAACACACACACACCACATACTGGTTGCTAAATCACTCCTTCCCATTCCTATGACACTCCCCATTTCTGTCTCTCCTCTACATCTTTGCTCTAGCAACAGGACTTTTTGCCTTTCTCTTGCATGCGCTCTCTCTCTCTCTCTCACCTCCTCCTTTTGCTTTCCCATCTTCACAGCAGTGGCCAAAGATATCCCCTGAAAACCTACTGCTCCTGCCCCGCTTTGTTTCCCCAGTGACTGCCCAGTAATGGGGTTGAATTCAAGTGGCTATCGTAATACACTTGCATTACTTGTAGGCAGTATTTGACTCCTAGATTTGGGCAGAGGGAGAGCTGTTCGCCTGCACCGGAGAGGGCAGACACATTCAACTCATTTGGGGACAGGGGAACAGGATGGTTGGGCAGTCTCTCCCACTTCTTCCCCATCCTGGTACCTGAACATGGTGTGTGGCTGGGTCATACACGCCTCTGCGCACGGCGATTAGCTTGGCATGTTCATCCACCGCATCCTCCCGTTCCTCAGCAAACGCCAGGAGAGTGCTGAAACGCGGCAGGTAGAGCAAGGCCGGAATTCGATAGCTCCATGTACCGTTCTGGAACAACGTTTCTTGCTTCAAGACGGGAAGTGAAGCCATTGTGCTAGAGAAAGAGGAAGAAATGCACTTGACCCATTCTTGGCCAAGCAAAGCATGAGTGTGGCTGCGGCTGATTCCTCCGCTTCTTGCCCTCCCTGCTAAGGAGACCTATCCTGCACTGAAATGCAATTTCTGCTCCTTTCGGTTTCACTTTCTTCTTGTGCCCTTCCAAACAGAACCCACGTGTTCTAGCTCACAACACAGAGACCAAACTTACTCTGGGAACAGCCAGGTTGATTTTACTGAAGTAAGGTAAGACCATTAAATACAGTTAATGAAAAAGCTGAGTTTTTTTTCTAATGAAATTTGCAGGCTGGGATTTTTGTGGGTTAGCTTTGTAATTGAGAAGATTGTTGATAATCAGACATTTTAGTATTTCCCTTAAGAAGAGCATTACTGTCCTCTTTTGATGATATTTCCAAAATCAGATATGGAATTTCTGCTTTGCTAAATGTGAGCTCTGAATCCCATAAAGGTGACACACTGACACAACTCCTGACCCCAGCTCTGCCCTCATTTGAAGGTGGTAAGCACCGAGGGTGGAAAAAGAAAGAAAAAAAAACATTTTTTAAATTCTCCCTCCTCCTCCATCGGATGAAAGAAGTTAATGGTGTCTAAATGGTCCCAGTTGGAAGGTGTCAACCAGCTGGAGCTCAGAGGTGTGAGTGTGCCAGGTGAGGGCCCAAGGTACAGGACTTAAGAACAGGGATTGGGTCCTGCAGATTTCTAACTGGAAGGGTGAAGACTGCTGCTGGCCTGAAGCAGCCAAGCAGTGACTCACAGGATCAAGCACAGGCTCCTAAGGGCCCCACAGCACTTGAAAACAAAGTGATCAACTGTGTGGAGTTACTGTTGGCTAATGCATTGGATAGGAGTGCTGGTCAGGCAAGAAAAGCCTCATCATTCGTACAGTTACTCAGGAGCAATGCTAACGAGAGAGACAACATGAGGGGCCACTGTGGAAGCTGGTTCTACACATCTGCTCTGTGTTATGGCCCTGCACAGTCCCTCTTTCTGCCCTCCGGCCCACTCTGCCTAAGTCCTCTTGCAGCAAGCCTCTCCCATGGACTGATCTACTTTGATAAAAACTCACTGGCTCAAGGGAATGATGTCTGAGCATTGAGAAAGAGAGAGAGAAATCTCTCTGACATGATGCACCAGAGGCTGAAGGCCTGATTATCCTCTGCTCAGCAGCAGCAGAAGAAAAAAAATCTTAAAAAAAAAAAAAAAATCAAGCCTTAGATCTCTGACGCATCGAGTGGGTAGGATGGCAGGGAGAAAATGACAATACACTATGAGTAAGAAATTCAAATGCCTCCTACCTCAGCTGAGGCAAGACTTGCAATGCTCTTAGTTAAGGATTCTCCTATTTACCTCAGTCTTGAAAGGCTCTATAGTGGCTACTGGGCACGTGTCACATCCTTACCTTTTTGAAGGCTGTCTTGCTAATTCAGAGCTAGATGGAGGTAAACTGGAGATCACTTATGCAGCTGCAGAGAAGGTGTATCTATCTGGAGAGAAGTTTTCACCTTCTGTTTTGCAAGAGAGAAAAGAAGATGATGTTAGCAGTCAGCCTAACTACATAAACTGGCTAACAATGTTTTCTTTACAGTGCTGATTACTGATTTGGGACAGCTTGGATGAGTTCAGTTCAGCCTCCAGACACAGGACAAGCACATTATGCTCTGATCTCGATCCACAGCTACACAGCAAGCACTCCATTATTTCTTGCTTTCACCTTTCTTACGCTGTAAGTATCAATGAGATTTTTGAACTTGTAGCACCGTTCGAAAAAAAAAAAGTCTGAACTGCATTGCATTTGCTAAAGCCAGCTGTACAGACTGGAGCAAGGCGCAGGCCCACTGTCACTCAGAGGCAAAGCCACTAGAGAGAGAGATCTGTCTCAAAAGGGCAGCTTCTCCCTCCTTTTCGTCACTGAAGATAGAGCAGTCTGAAAAGAAATGCAGCAGAACCACTACTGTACCAAAATATCACTAGGGATTGATCTCAGCTATCCATGCAGCAGTATGAAGAACATAGGAAGGCCTCCTTGAACAGATAGCTGGGTTGTACAGCACATACCAGCGTGCATCTAGCTATTTATATAGACCATGGTCTTGGCTGTGTTCTCACAGCTCCTGTAACAGAAGCTCAGAGTCCTTCCAGACTATTTAAAGGGAGATTAGTCAGTCTCTTCCTAGTGCAATAGAGTACCTAACCCGCTCTGGTACTGCACGCCTGCTCCCACTGGGCCTTACCTCCTAGTGTGCCTGGGTGGGACCCAGCGCTGCAGGCTCCCTGCGCCCCACCTGCCAAGGTAGGGCAAGAGGGAGGCCAGCAGAAAGGAACTGGGGCTGCCCTACAAAGCCCTGACGCTGGGGAGAGACCAGGCTGCAGGAAAGGCTCTGAGACAGCGCTGCAGCACGGGGGTCTCGGAGAGGAACGGCCTACGGCACCCTGTACGAGCCTGTCATCTTCTGCGCTCCTCCTCTTAGGCTCTCCGTGCAGGAGCACAGATCTGCTCAGTGTGGGTGTCACAGTGCTCTTCTCCTCTTGTTGCCAAACGGGGAATGAGGGAAGGTGAGATGCTACACGGCTGGGAATAGCTGCCATAGAAACAAGCTGGAGGTTCCTGGCCACAGCATCCTGGAGCACAACCGAGGAACACACTGGAACTAAGCCACTCTGCCATCTATCCAGAGACTGTACAGGATACGTGCGAGTGCCTGTGCACACGCATATACACACATACGCACACATATGCTCTACACACAATGTTTGCATTAGGTACGTACATGTATATGCACACACAACACTAGCTATCCGTCTGAACAGAGATTCTTCAATCTTTTCTGAAGTACACTTCAAGACACTTCAGCTTCTTCTACCTTCTCCCTAGGTGGATCATCAAGCAGAAACTGAGTCACAACAGAGTTTGATTTTCGCACAAAATCAACAATGCAGAGTTTTTACGTAAGCTTGAAGTTCTGAATATAAAGAATTTTAGTGCTGAATAAAGGAGAAGTAAAAATCAGCAAATCATCAGCAGGACAGCCGCACAAAGACTGTTCAAAAGCTCATACTCTAGCGCTGCAGGGGTTCAAATTGTACGTGCCCGTCCTCTCTGGACTTCGCTTGCCCAGGGATACGTGGGGCCAGGATGCTTCTCTGTTCCTAAGCCTGACTGAAACGCCATCCAGCAGCTGGCCCGCAAGGCAGAAGGTGCTAGTGCTGTTGTAGCCAGGATGATCTAAGGACACAGGCAAGTTGCAGTTAGTAGATCATGGCAATATCTTTTGATAGTCTGAGAGATGTAACTGGAAAAAGAGACAAAGCTTGGGGAACACAAAGGCCTGAAATACAAGCAGGAGACTGCAGAGCTAAGTACAAGGTGAGAAGAATTGCTCAAACCTGTATCAGTTAGATCATCTTTGGGGGGGAAATAGCCAGACTTGTGAGTCTAGCATGTGGGCTAGTAGGGGAAGGAGAATTTAATAAGGTAATTTTTTCCTAGGAGAAAAAGAGATGGCTAATACCTTTTCCCAGATCACAGAGAAGCTAGCAGGGAGAAAGGAAATCATCAGCCATTAAACTAGTATTCCTTCCAATTCTGTTGTGTTTAGTGGGGTTCTGAATTTAACTCCCAGGTTCATCTTTGAAAAAAAAATGTCCTGTTCAAGGAGACCAAAGTTTACCCAGGGAAGCTGCTGCACTGCACTCCAGCCCCTCACCTGCAAGCAAGGAAGAAGAAAAGCAAGGTGAAAACACAGAAAAGAAGGGGGGAGTTAAGTTGGAGGAAAACATTGCTCACAGAGCTTGCAAGATATCCAGCTACAGCGATTACCGAAGCGCAGTGTTTCCAGCACACAAGAACAATTGAAAGAAATATAGTTGTACAAAGCTATGTTGAGTTGGGCTCTGGAAAGTGCCCAAGGTGCAGTCAGGGGTGGGAGCTGGTGGGCATTGGTACTTCTTCCTGCACTTCTGCCCTCCAAGGCGGCTAACACAGGCTTTTCTACAGAGCAGGACCAGCCCTTGCATGTTTATTTGCTTTAACCCTCTCCAAGAAAAGTGACTAAAAAAAGATACCATTTCCACTGGCCTTGGCTTCTCTGGAAACCTGTCCTTAACACCTTGGGTCCAAGGCGAAATGGCAGTGTGCCTTTAAAACCAAAGCAGCAGAAATGAGCTAATAAGCTGAACTCCCAGGCTCGGTCCCCATCCGAGCGCCCTGCTGCTCTGCGCAGCAGTCAGTTGGCTCCTGAAGGAATTCAGGTAGATCCCAAGCAAACACACACCTCCTCCTCAAGGGAGGGTGTTCTGGAGGGGGGAAAATACAGAGAGTCAAGTGCAAAACCCAATTAAAATCCTGCTCTGCAAGACAAGCACAAAAATCCAGCTCCTGCCCATCTCTACTCAACATCACAACTAGATTTATAGTGTTTTCCAAACTGATAAAAGTCAGTCAAACATTATGCTGAAATACATTTTGAGGGTGTGTTTTTCCTAAAGAAAAGATGCAATTTCCTTTGGGATATTGCACCCAAAAGCACTTCTCTGCAGCCTTCTTGTGCCCCGGACCAGATCCTACATGAAATCTCGCTCGTGGCAGAGGCAGGCAGCGCTCTGCCCAGACAGCGCGCTCGCCCGAGAGATCGCCCCCAAAGTAAGCTCAGAAAGGAGAGTTACCAGCGCGACCTGTCAAACAGCAAACTCAGGTTTCTTCAATACATTCAGAATTCAAAACTGAGAAGGCACAAAACTAGGTTTACTTTGATCTAGCAGCTACCTGGGTTAAACTTCTTAACTTTGCTAGAAAGTTTTCCTTGTGGGAAAGCTTCGTACCGCACTTGCACGGGGATGCGCGGCCTCCTCGGTACAAGTTCTCCTGCATAATCGGTCAAGTCCTGCTTTTAAAACGCTCTGGCTCAGCCTGGCAGCGGTTCCGGTGCTTTAAAGCACAGCGTTGTCTTAGCACCACAGAGGCATTACGTGGAGCCGCAGTACTTTTCTTAGCGTACGTTTGGTGGTGGACTGCACGAACTGCACCTCTAACAGAGCCCACAAAGCATTGTGTGCACCTTTTCAGCGCCGAGCAATAGCCAGCGTTACGAAAAAGTAAAAATTTTAGCAAAAGAAATACCTCTTCCACTCCGTGTCTCCTTGAAGTCACGTCAAAGGGGAAAAGCACACCTATAGGACTGGATAAACGGGAGGAACACCGCAGTCTTACTGACTAGTTTCCAGCCTAAAACATTATCTGTATTGGCAGGGATGTCAGCTGTCTTGGATCCCCAAGAAGAGGTAGCAGCTGGCATGTATGTGCAAGCCCACATTTAAATAGCAAAGCTGTTTTGCATGCAAGGGGAGGTTCCATCTGAGCTGGACAAATGCTAGCGAAAGGCTTAAGTGATCTTATTAATTAAGCAGCGTATATTAACGAAGTGATTGTCAGGATTGCAGAATAGCTACTCTCGCTAATGGTTACAGAGCTCCGCGTGCCATTTTGCTTCCCCGTCCTCTTGTCTGGAGGAGGGGGAAGTTCCTCCCAGCACAAGGACTCCCGGGGTTTCCTTGCAAAGGGCTCCCGAGCTCCGGGCCCAAAGTTTGCCAGAACTCCCAAAGCGGTTATAAATGGCAGGTGAGGGTGTGCTGATAACCTGAACGGGAAATGGGTGCCTGCTCTGCCCACCTCCCACCCAGCAGCATGCTGTTTCTAGATGAAGAAAGGGGTTAATTCGGGAGTCCCCCGACTCCTGTCAGAATGGCTTGCTGGTGCCTGCAGCCACAGCTCCCGGCAGCCTGCGTGCAGGTGTTTCCAGAGACAAACCTCAGCCAGGCAGCGAGCTAATGAGCAGAGTCAAGCAGGGGGAAGGAGAGGAGCGCATGGGCCCCGGCACGGGCTCTGGTGGGACACTGGGGGAGAAGAGGATGGCAGCGCCTTCCCCCAGGCAGGCCCCTGGCTGGCTTCAGGGCAGTACCCGCAGCAGCCCCTGAGCAAATCACGACCTCAATCTCATGACTTGGGCTACAGAGCCAATGTTGTGCTGCTGCTGTCCCAGAGGGTCTTGCCTTTCCCATTCCTTGCTGTTTCTCCTGCTTTCCCTTCTTCTCTCACGTGTTCCCATCGCTGTCATTAATGCTTCTTGTCTCTGAAGTGGTCTAGCTGTTAAGTAACTGAAGGGAAGAAAAAAAAAAGTTAACTAACAATCCTACAGCCAGATACTGCTAATAGCGAAAAAAGAGGAAGCAAAGCGCCCTCATTTGATGGCAGTTGTGCAAGCCAAATAAGGAGTAGCAAGGGTGTGGATTTACAACCACCCAAGCAATTTAATTTGATGCTATTGCTTTACCATCTTCCCTCTCTCTTGAGCAACCTGTATCCCTTCCTGTGGCAGCACTGATACTCACCCTACCTTGGCAAGGCATCAGAGGATGTCAAGCTGGCAGAAAAGTGATCCAGCAAAAAAAAAGTGAAGTTTTCTGCTGGGTCAGTGCCCTGGACTACTTCATCAGGAGTCAGACAAGCAGCAGGACCAGTGGTAGGAGAGGGAGTGGGAGCACAAAGCTGCTGTCAGGAGGAGCAGACCCACCTCTGACTGGGAGCTCGACATAAGATCTTATCAGCTGTGTCACAAAACAACACCCCACGCTTATGAACTTTGCTTTAAAGAATTGCTTTGGACTGAGACACACAAAAGAAGCCTGAAACACCAGTATCTCACTGCTTAACCTGGAACCAGACCCTCCAGAGACACTGGCATTGGTATATGCTAGATAGTAACTCTTAACAGTGACCCTTGGAGAAGACCTGGAGTCAAGTACAATGGAAGCAATTCAGAGAGACACTAAAGAGGCTGCTAAGGTACAGTCTGCCAAAAAGTGAGATACAGATGATTGCTTTGAGGATTTCGTCACCTTTTTAGCGCTCCCTGGCTAACGGGGGGTGTTACCCAGGTGGCCACGCACTTTGCCTCGGCAGCCAGACCACCCATACACGGTACCCATACATGATACACCATACGCTTAACAGCAATCCCCTTGCCTGGCACCAGCATGGAGCTGGTTGTCCCTCTCTCCTTGGAGTGGGAAGTCTCAAATGGGGCGGTCGTGGTGGCAGCGGCTCCCTGCTCCACGCAGGCAGCAGCGTGGCCGTGTCCCCGGGGGTCTCCTGGCGCCCTTGCCCCCTCCCACGCCGCAGCCCTGCTTAGTCCTGCTGTTCTGTCAGCGTGGGCAAGCCCCAGCGCCTGGGCAGGACGACTGTGCAGCGGAGCGCGGGCACTCAGCAGTCCTACCGCGGCATGGCTGCTGCCAAGCGCTCCCAGCAACCAGGCCTCCAGCGCGCCTCCTCGGACACTGCCCCACCGCAGTCCTCTGCCTGCAGAACAGCTACCTGCCCACAGAAGGCAAAGTGCTTGCTCCAGACAACACACTGCGTGCTCTGTCTATTTTACAAAGCCACTTTTTGCTAGCTATAAGAAATGGATTTCTCTGGACATGCTGGGTTTGATCCCCCCCCCTTTCTTTTTGGTGTAAATCAAAATCAGTGGCGCCAGCAAAGTTTAAAATAGGTATAAGTCTGAGGAGAATGAGGCTCTTCACTTCTATTATTCTGTGCTTATTTCATTGCTCTTCTACCTGATTGTTGTAATGAAAATGTTTTAAAAAAGGTTAAAAAATGCAAATGGGGTGTGTGGGTGCGTTAATAAGAGGATATAAAAATAATGCAGAAGATAATATAACGACAGAATAGTGAACAATGGAGCATTTGCATTTGGAGGGCCACGTGCAGTTTCGGGTGCCACCTCTCAGGCAAGATACAGCAAGAGCTTCCAAAGACGGCTAAAAGAAAGAATTTAGAAGGCCACAGTGGTGCATGCATGTGAAAAGAGATTAAAAGGAAAACAACAAAGGTTACATTTAACGTAAGACTGATAGCTCGTCAGTCAAAAGTTAGCAATGTATGTCACTGGATGGGTATATCGTTGTGTGCTGATATATGCACAGCAATTTCCCATGTGCAGTTTAAGCCTGAATTCCTTATTTTGTTAAACTACAGAAAGGCAAGCGCAGCTCAGGTGATGCAGTAACTGCTGATATGCCGTATGGTGTAGCAGCTGCCATCAGTCAGGCAGGTAGTTAAAAATCAAGTGGTCTTCTAGGCAATTACACATTGCTGCAAATCTTCAGTTGAAACACTACGGGCTGCTCTCCAGACATTAGGGACTATGGGGCATCATCTGAGCAGAACCTAAATCCTGTGGACCTGTGATCTGCACGAAAGCCTGCATTGTCAAAGAGAAAAAAAAAAAAAAAAAAGTAATAATAATGGAAGTAGCCTGTGTGAATGCTAATGGCAGAGCTCTTTGGGGCCCAAGCTCACCAGAGAAGGCAGATTTGGATTTCGGGACAAGATAAAAAACGTTGGCTTTTTACTCCAGTTCTGGTTAGGGAAACGAGCCTTTGTACACATTTGAAATCGCCATCTCACAATCCTCCTCGGCTGCGAGAGCAAAGGAACTGCTGTAAAACAGCAGGAGTGAGGAGCTCACCTCTCTTAGGGATTATACCTGCTTCATGCTCCCCCGACCCCAGTTAAGTTACTTTTGATTTGCATCAGGAGGAGTGAGCAGAGGGCTGTGCTTACTTTCCCAGTAAATAATAGCCAAACTCTTAAAACAAATTTCTCCTCCAAGTGGGAATAGTTGGTCTAAATCCCCAAAATCTACTCCCTCGGCCCCAAGGGCAATGACATCACCACCTGATCTGTACACTTCTGCCGCTCTACCTGTGAGTCCTAGGCTTGTCACAGGGAGGTTTCCACAGCTTGTGAAACACGGCGTCCAGTGAACGGCCTCCCTATGACGGGCATTGTGCCATTTCTCCATTCACTCTGCTTGAGTTTGTTTCCTGCAGAAACAGGATTTATTTAGCCCTCAAAACAACAAAGCTGGTAAGGAGTCACTGGAGCACTCCAAAGCCTGAAAAATGCAATAAAACCTGAGCCCCTCGCTCCTCACGCTCTGCCACCTCCGGGGACACTCACACAGACCGGTCTGAAGCACGAGGCTGGCCAGATTCACCCCAAGCAACAGAGAGGAGAGGAGCCCAAATTCCAGTGCATCCTTCATTCCTGCGTCCCTTCAGGTCACAGACCAGAAGCACAAGCCAGGTCTGATGGTGACCTTGATTAATCATTAGAGAACTAATTGCTGACGGCCCTCTCTGCCCGGGCCAGGCCCTCAGCTGACGTAATGGGACACTATCGCGCTGGTGACCGTGAAGCTATGATAACTGACCTTCGATGAGCCAAAGCTTTACTCGCTTATCATTTGGATTTCCATGGAGCAGACCGGACGTGGAAAAATAGGGCTGGATTTTAAAAGGAATAGGATAATATCATGACCAGTTGAAATATTTTGAGATGAATACAGCACTTTGCGTGTTCAGTGAACTTCAGAAAAATCAGAGGAAAGATTAGCATCAACTTCAGCAGGTAACATGATGTGTTTTATAAGAGTCAGTCAGACTACAGGCTTAAAAATAGTGGGTGAGTTATCCAATGATGAGGGAAAACTTCCCTCCTAAGCATAGCACTATATAGTTATCTACAGGAATTATGGGTTTATTTGTCTTTGTTTGAAGCAATAGGCCTTAAGCTGACCCCAGAAGAGGGACATTCAAATGACAGCTAGCAAGCCCATTTGAGAGAACAGTAAATGTAAGCACAATGTGAAAAAGGAAACAGTATTTCAGAGGAGAAAATTATAACCAGCTTTGGTATGAAAAGATATAAAAAGCATTAAAATAAAATCAGGCTCTGCTACATCCACTCCAATGCCCAGGTATGTGAACACACATGAAATTTTAAAATGGCAACCTAAAAATAGTCATAAACATTTAGGCCTTTTCAACTCAAATGACTGTAAGTAACATAAAGCAAGAGCAGCAGGTCAGCCAGTGTGCCTTAAAAGTGCAAGGAAATACCATTTACTGTTTCCACTAACATGAGTTTGCAGATTTGAATCACAGATTCGCCCAGTTGTTAAAGATTTATATGGGAGGTTTAACAAAGGCCTGTCATTAAACCTTTGGCATAAGCAGTGCAAAGGACGTTGAGTTCATGTTTATACTCACTTATCTGGATAAAGGGAAAGCTGTTCCTTTAAATATGTTCACTGTGACTCTGGAAAGTGAGCAAACTAAGTCTGAGGGAAAGCTTCACTTTTGATCAGAACTGATAGAAAAGACAAGGACTGAAGGACACAGATTTTTCAGAGGACGTACCTGCCTCAGCATTCAGCACTGAACTGCAAATTCCTTATAACTTGGGGGAGTTTAGTCCAGATTTGTTGGACATGCCTCGTCCAGACGGCAAATGAGAGACGGGTTCAGACTCAGACTGCCAGGTGAGTAAAAACCTATTCTGGGGGGAGGCTGGAAGAGAAATGGTCTGAGGAAGAAACCTCAGGCAACAAACGAAGGCACAAATCCAGTGCCTGGGAAAGAACCGACTTGCTCTATGAGCAAAGTCATTCTGAAGGAGTCCCGAGCAACCCAGACACAGCACAGTAGTGGCACTGTTGAAATACTGGCTAACAGAAAGGAGAGAGACAAACACCGCTGGCACAGCCTGACAGGCGTAAAAACCACGACCGGGAGGAAGCCTAGTCAGTGAGGAGACCCAGACTGCACAAAACAGGCATTAATGCAACAAACTAAACAGCAAACATCCCCCAAACCAACTAACCAAGCTGTCGCTCTTTTTCCAGAGGCAGGATAAGTTGTGATTTTTCCTGGCAACTGTTTACGTGTGATCTTGCTTTTTAAAAAAATAAAGACAGGAAACGTGAAAAACAGCCTAGTTTTCCCCTAATGGCAGCCTGATCTTTCCCCTTAGCTGATCTTTCCTTTTGCTCTCAGGAGACCAATTGCTGTGCATCCAGCACAGCAGTGAACTCCATCCCAGCAATTATGTGTATTTTTAAATGCACAAAGCAAACAGAGACTCAAATCCCGTAAGAACAAGCTACCTCCTGAGATTTCAGACTATTGACAGATTCAACTGTTAGAGTAGATCTGCTACTTCCAGATCTCACTGAAAGTAGGGAATTGCAGTAAAAGGTAGAAAAGATTTTAAAATGTCATTGCTGCGCTTGCAGAAAGGACTAATTGGCTGAGATTCACTTTAAGAATGAGATGGACATTTTATCCAGGTCTGATTTTATCCAATCTCCATTTGGGACTGATAAATCTGATCCGCTTTAATATCAACCGTAAATATAGGCACATGTGTGAAATGACACGGCAACTGACAGAAGAGAAGTGCCTGGAGACAGAGAACCCGTTGTCCAATGCTACCGTAATTTGGAGAGGACATTTGCAAGGCAAGCTCAAAGGGTTTAATTACATAATTACCATTATCTGTGCCTGTGGCCAATACTTGGGGTTTGTACGAAAATCTTACTTTTGGAAGAGCTTGTTCTGTGATGTCTATAGGCAATTATATCATCATCTTTACTGTAGCAGCGCCTTGAGGCAATACTTCATGCTTCCAAGCAGTTCCCCATAGAAGCAGCCCCACTAGGTCTAAAATAAGAAAAAAAATCACAAGAATCAGTAAAGCTGAAACAATTCGGTAACCTTGTCTCCTCCCCCTCTTCTCTTTCCTACCCCAAACCATCTTTGAAACAGATGTCTAGCACCAAACATGTCTAGCAAGTTGCCCAAATTATCAGCAAAACTTGGATTTTGCTATTTGAAAAAGGGGCAATTCCTGAAACAGTGGCTCCTTCTAACACAGGAACTTGCAGTCAAAATAGTGAAATAAAACTTGAGAACAACAGGGACTATGAGGAACTAGTAATCTAGTTGAAATGCCTGATATTCACTGGGGGGGGGGGGGTAGAAATGCAGGAAATACCAAATGAAAAAAATCAAAAATGACGTAATACCCAAACTGGTTAATGTTAATTTTTCCTTGATTACAGTATTGTGTAGAGGTATTTGATCCCATAAGGCTCCCTCTTGTCATACTCTGCACATATACTGAGTTCCTGCTCAAGGAGCTCACATGGGAATATAGGAGTATTTGTATACCACTGTATATTATTCTCCTTCCAGAGATAGGAAACTAAGACCCAGAAAAATCCCTGCCTCACCCCAGATCTCCCAGGGAACTGCAGCGGAGCTGAGCAATAAACCCCACTCTCACAGGACCCAGTTCAGTGCCGCAGTCATGAGATTCCCTGCTCTCCCCTCAGCCTTCTCTCTCCGTGCCTAAAACCTGTGTGTGGAGGGGAGGGGAACAACTGCTGGTGGTGAGCAGGGTCTGAAGGGGAGAGATCTGCCCACCTTGGGCGGCGGAGCCGAGCCGGCTCGTGCTGGCCTCCCGCTGCAGCCGGGCCACGTCTGCTGGCACCGCACCGACAGAGAGAATCCACCGCCGGCACCGTTTATCCCCGGCCACTGCGGCAGGGCGAGCTTTCCCTCCGCAGCAGCGCTGGAGAGAACACCGAGCGGTTGGCGAAGAAACTGGTTTCCAGTTAACATAAATGCTGCACTAGGGACAAACATTGGAAACTGCGCTGCCTAAACGTTCATTCTCATCGACATAGCTGTGGATTTGCAGTTCAAGCTACCGTAGTAGTATTGCAGACGAGGGTGAAGCTAGCAAGAGAGTTACCGTTTAGGTTTTATGTCTTCGGCATGTCGGTTGTTTTGTCAAAGAGTGGAGACTGACGGTGGGTGTACAATATACGCGCACCAAGAGAGCGCTACACAGTGCCCTTTTTATTTATTTTTTTTAATGGTGCAACAGTGTCCAGGGCTGTAGCTGACAAACGAAGGCGAGTATGTGGGGCTTCTGGCTGCCACTGCCAAAGCCCAGAATTAGCACCACAGAAGAGACTGCTGTGTCCTGGGAGCAGCAGTCTCGGAGGCTCCCCTCTCTGCTGAGGCCTTCCTAGTGTCTGGAGAGAGCCCTCCTGGAGGGGCAGTTTGCATTGCTGCTGTGTGGTTGGTGCACTACACTCCGGACTTTAATTTCCAGAGCTGTTAGTCAAGTACCTTTCCCGAGTACTAAAGACATGCAAACAGCATGTCAGCCCACAAAACTGTATCATCTGGTACCAGATTTGAATTTATCTTGATGCAGCTGACAAGGATAGCCTGGCACAGCAGTGCTCCAAACCTACGTGGGATTTCAAACCAGTAGAAATCGGTCTAACAGGCTTCTAATGCCTGTACTGACTTCTGGCTCCCTTGCAGCTACGAATTCACAGGCAGACTCCCCATATAGACACTCCTTGCAACCTCCACCCAATGACCACTAAGGTAGGAAAAACTGAGTGCTCTGCTATTCCTTGACCAACAAAACCAGCCCTTTACTTTACCTGCTTCTATATGGACACTTGCAAATAAAAAAACCTTTGAGTTCTCCCCTCTCTGCAGTTCAAATAACCATCCGTGCTCATTTCTTCCATGACAAGTGTCTAGTATGCAACCAACGAATCTAGAAATAGAAGAAGATAGAGCTGGACTTTTTCCCCAAGGGCAGTGTAAGTGTAGTCTGCCCCAGGGACATTGGGTCTGACTTCCTGCTGACCAGTCTGTCTTGAAAAGCTTCAGCCTAGGCATCTGCTAATCCAGTCTTCCATGTACCCTCGCATTACTAAACCTTACTGCTTTTAGTGAGGTGTTACTCTCAGGACGTTATTTGTCATATCCTCCTCTTGATTGAACCATTTCATCACCAACTAAACTTTCTATACTAGATTCTTTCAATTTTTAGAGGCTGTGACATTTCTTGATAAATTTAAGCTTTATATTGCATATTCTTTCCATGGCTAGAAAGCTTCATGTGGTTCAAATGATGAGGAACAAGGACTGGCAACTCCCATGTGCAACCCTGTAAAATAGGACAGATCAGCCGCAGGCTGCTGAGGGCCTCCTGGTGCGCTTGCACGTTACGCTAGTATCGTGCTCTGAGGCTATGTCCTGCTATTGGCACCCGGCCCCGTACTGATGCTTGTGTAGACCCCACTATCCAAGCAGCAATGGTGATTCGATTTTTATTCACCTACCTTCCAGGAGGAAGCCTGGAAAACCAAGTGAGTTTCAGACCATGGCTTCTTAGTGACCATTTTCATTAGTATCTTCTAAGCAGAAGTAAGGGATGGGATGGCATCAGAGAGACAACAACACTTCATAATCAGCAGGACAGAGGAAGGGGCATTTCTTCCGGAGGCAGGAGTTCCTGTTAGTATATAGAGAGCTATGTCAGTGATGTTAGGGCAGCTGGGTGAGTTTTTATACCTTTTATTTTTCAAGACTCTCTCAAAATCTTTGAGCAGGGATATACAGTGTGGCATGTGTGCTAATTTAAGAGAAAGAATAAAAATAAGGTCAGGCTTTTGTTTAATTAGTTTCAACAGCTTAGAATGAAAAACAGAAGGGCTTGGAGATTCACTTCTGTCCTCCACGCAGTTTAAAAATTAGGTTGACTACACCGAGGGAGAATGTCTTCACTACGAGATATGTGGACCTAACAAATGTATCTTGGAGCAGTGACTACAATTATTATGCCATTTAAAGAAAGAATATATTTTTAATCATTATTTTTGACTTGTAAAGAATCAGTAAACAGTGGAGAAAGATAAGTCTGCTGGTTTCTGCCAGCAGAAAAAGATGTTGCTATTTAAAGTTATTCATGAAGTCTATATTGCTATATATTAGTTAATTTATACAGCGTAGCTGCTATAAATACTCTATTTTTCATGCAGACAAAATTGTGTGAAGGTATGTATCCACTCCAGTTACATGTAAGCAACCATTTATAAGATGCAATTATTTTGTGTCTACATTTACACATCTATACTTGCTTCTACCCATAGAAGGTCTCAAGTTGCCAGACTTAATTCTGGAAACATTTTTATATCTAGCAAGGCCAGCTGAGTCATTTTTAGCTGTTCTAAATGTACAGGTTTTACTTATTCTCTCTCTCCAAACCCTGTTCACTTAGTCTGATGGTGTCTAAAGCACATAGCTTGGAAGGCTATATAAAACAAATCCAATGCATTTATTTTTAGTCTCTGAAGTATTTCTAAAACAGGTTTGCTGTAACATATGTGCAAATCATAAAGGTTTTATTGTCACTAGTACCGCGTAATTCTCTCTTGGTTTTGCTTGCTATAAATAAGGTACCATCACTAAATTGTGGTAATAAAACCATTTTATTACCCCTTTTCACCTGAAAGACTAGCTCAAAATCTGGTGGTTGTGATTTGCATCAGCTAGAAGAATCTGATGATAGAATTCAATCTGATTTACAAAATATGTGCAAAATATTTGTTTTCTGAGAATATGTGGAATCAAACCATTTGAATTTCTTTCAGTCAACGTCCCCAGACATTATCGCAACTTTTCTCTGGCTTCTGCCGTGAAACTCTTTGGTCCCTGTCTTAGTTTCTGGTTAGTCTGTTCCCATGCTCCTCCTGGTTCCTCCACCACCGTGCCTTAATCAAATAATACCTTTGCCTTGCACCTAAATAGCTCAAATTCCTGTGCGAAATCTCGCATAACTTTGTTTCGGACAGCCATATGTGCTTAATTGTCTCTTGCAGCTATCTAAAAGGAAGGGTCAGAACTGTTAACTTTTTTAGCCGGGGTTATCCCAACCAGTAATAAAGCAAACAAAAATGTACGTACATCCAGGCAGCTCTGGCTCTGATGGATTTAGCTGGGGCAGGTTAAGGTGTTACTCTAGCAGCTACCGCTACCACCCATCCTTCTAATGCAAGTTAGTCCCCGTTTTGGGGGGGGGAAGCTCAACAGGACACGTGAGAGTGCCTCACCTTCACCAGTTCAAAGTCTGTGCATTGGCTCAAACCACTGATGAGGCTAAATGAATTCATAGCTACATCTGCCGAGAGCTAAATCTGCCGGAGCCTAGGGCTGAGTCTGTGGGTGTTACTATTCCCCTGACTCAGACAGAAATACCTCCCAATGCAAACGCAGGCCGGAGCCTGCGTGGAGCCCCAGCGCCTTCAGCGGGGCCCACCCATGCGTGGCGCTCCTTAAGGGATTGGCACCCACGTGAGCAAGAGCGGCAGCTGATGAGTAAGACCTGCTGCTGGATTTTGGACTGTGCCTCATCCTGATAGAGCTGTTTTAGCCTCATTAGGATGCATAGTGAAATACCTCACAGATGAAATTCCACTCCATTTAAAACAGAAGAAGAGAGGGGGAAATAAAAAATTTTAAAAAATAAGATCAGTGTCTAATACATGAGCAAGGATGTAACAAGGGACTGATGGCAGTGGGAGGCAGAGGTTTATTTTCAGTTTGCACAAGACTTTCAAAATAATTAAAGTATTTTAGAAAGAAACGGATAAAACACAGCAAAACAGGCATTTGCTTGTATGTTTAGACTGTATTTAAAGAAGAAATAAGAAAGAAGCAGTGTCCACTCTGAGGGGCTGAAGACAAAATATTATCTTGAAAGAACTCCAACTGGTTCATCAGACAGACATGAAAGCTCCTACAGTTAATGTGTAAAACCTTCCAGATGAGGTCATTAAAAAAGCTTATACTTAAGAAAAATGAATATATGAGAAAGAAGAGAAGACTACGTGGTCTTCTCTTGTGCCCTTCTCCAGCATAAAAGCCCTACAGCCAAGCCAATAATTTCTGCATTGAACCAAAAACACACAAAAAAGTTGGGCTATACATCATTTAAAAGGGCATCCAGCCTTCATGTCAGAATTTTAGATGATGGCAAAACTAACGCATCACTAAATAACTTATTGCAGTGGTTCATTACCTTCTGTATTAAAAGCATCTGTCTTCATTCTAGTCTTGCACGTTCCTTGCATACTTGGTACATCCACTCAAGCAAACGGACGCTGTGTCGTCCGCTCAAGCACACGAACACCATTACCGTGTCCCTGCGGGTATGAGCACATTAGACAATCAGATACGGGCTCCTCACCTTCTGCGACTGTACGCCCTCATACAGAACAACCGTACAGTCAGCCTATATTCACACCTGTTATTTCCTGCTTCAAAATGCTCCTTCACTGCACAGCTGGTGATTTCAGTCTGTCTCTATTATAGCAACAAATTAATCAAGCAGTCTTTATCACTCTTCCAATCTTGGCAACAACACTGTAGAACATTGACAAATTAAGCATTTTTTGTGGTGTTGTTTCAAAATCACTAGATATATACTAAGTATATACCAAGTACAGAACTTAAGACTTTTCAAGCAGACAACATCACCTAATCATAAAAAGGAACCAGAAATTTAATAAAGCAATGGACTGACCAGCTAGCAGAGCCACCTGTCCCACATGCCTCCATGGCTGCATCACTTGGGGACTGAGCGCAGGTACAGCTCAAACAATTGCCTCGTGGTGGCAGAAATCCTCCCAGACTCTCCCAGCTCTCCCGCTGCTGCCCATGCCATCACCACCAGCAGCAGAAGGCGCAGCTTGCCTCTAACACAGCTCCTGCAGCTGGGGCTGCCTGGTGGGTTGCATGAGGCAGCAAATGCCCAAGTGAAAAGACAGCAAGGTGCTCAACCAACACTAAAATCCTCCCCCCATGCCAGGCTTCAGGTTCAAAGTCTGGCCAGGTTAAATCCATTTGAAATACACACCTGGCTACACAGCTGCAATCTCAGCTTTCAGGGTGCAACAGCTCATCTTTGATTAGGTACAGCTGATTAAGAGGACTTGGTCTCATGGCATACCTCCTACCCCTTGAATCCCTACAAGCACATTCCCTTCATACAGTAGTTACCAGCAGTTAGTTGCTGGTGTCCATAGCCAAACCATGTGTTTTAAATACATCCAGACCCACCCTCTCAGGCAGTAGTGGGTTCCTGTTTCCAAAAGCATCCATGTGCCTATATCCACACTGCTCGAGGAATTGCAGTCCTTTCTGCAGTTCATATTAGCAGTTTGTCTAATGTTCCCAATCTCAGCTGCTCTTGTACAACAGCAAATTCCTGGCACTTGCTGGTAAATGCCATTTCTTACATTGACAGGTAAAACTTCTAATCTGTCAAATTCCTGGAGGCTGAATTACGTGTGAGTCAAGATGTGTATCTCTAGTGATGTTATACACACATCACTTTGTGGTTTTACAGTTGTCATCTGACCCACAATCATCTTCTATAGAGACTGCTACTTTTATCTTCTTGAACTACAGGGCAGTGTGCTTGGTGACTCTGCAGCAAAACACGTGATTTCAGCATGGTATGTGAATGTACTTGGGTTGGGTCATTCCTGATGTAAGAAATGACACTGAGCATACCTGTGACTATCAGAGATGAATACCTTCTTCTGAAATTCACTACAGACATTCAGACAGTCTAAGATAGTTATGGCCCACACCTGCTTGACTCATTCATTTGCTGTCACCCAATAACTTGACTGATCTTAGAGTAACTTAATACTAAATTCGAATGTGTCCTTTAAACCCATTCCTAGTTTTTAACAAACCTAAAGCAATTGCAAGTCAATAATATTAGCTTCACATATCAGTAAATAGCTTCTCAATAATTTCTTAGAATATCAGTTTTGGGGTCAGGGTTATTGCCTTCAGAAAGGCAATCTTGAACTCTTTATAAATTTTTTTAAATAGCATTTATTGACACCATAATAACCAAATCTCTTCCTCACTCCTTTCTTTCCTAGGAAACATGGAAGTCTTTCTCTGATCCACTCTTATATTCACTTCTGTTTAGACCTTTTGTTGGTTAAGGAAGGTTGATTAGGTAGCCTAACAGCAGCCTACCTGTTCAGGATGGATACCCTTCATTCCTCTGGCAGACAAAAGTGTATCTGACAAAGATAATTTTGCTGGTTGATAGTGCGACTAAACACACAGCTACATCTTTGGGTCATCCAGCTGAGTGAGATTCACTTAGTCAAAAGCAAAGTTCCTTCTCTACCAAGTATCTTCATAAATCCCAACAAGGACATCTCTATGCTTTCCTGTTCACCAGTTAAGTGAAGGGGGAAAGCAATATTCTGCACACGCGTATATACTCATGCACACACATGCGCCCCTATTTGGCTCATGATGCCTTTGGAGACTTACATGCTTTTAAAATTACTCCTCATTGTGGTGAGCAGCTCCTGTGAAAGCTGCAAATCATTTCGGAGTAAGAGACCAGGAGCAATTTGCTAAGAGCTGCAAACGATGTCAGCATTGTAAAGGTCACAAAAGAGAGACAAGTCTCTTCCCCAGCCTAAGTGACAAGGGAAAGGGGTAGCTGTTCAAAGCACACAGTAACTTGGAAGTAGAGAATATTGTTACAGATTCATCTCGTTGGCTGGCAAGGTATAAACCAGTTTATGGAAGAGGAATGAATGAAAAATAGATGTATGTTAGAGCTTAGGGATAGGAAAGATTGAAGGTGTAATACAAATTGTGGTCCAGTTAACAGAAATGCATCCATTACAGTTGCTGACACAGGCTCAAGCCCTTGGGGCTTTAGTCTTAGGGCAGGAAGAAGCACAGTAGGAAAGGCACAGGGAAAGAAATAGCCTGTTCTTTCTTTTTGAGCTGTCCCTAACAGCAGCTCTTTTTATTTTGCAGTTCCACTGAGCCACAGAAACATAAGCAGGCTCAGTGAATCTCTATACCTCAGAGTAATTTAAAAACCAAACTCAACACCACAACCAACAAATGTGTCCTTCATACACTTCCAGTAACACTGGAAATGGTCCCAGAACAACCGCTAGTTCCAAACATCCCAAAAGTCTTGGCAGAATTGAAATCAGGATCCAAATTTAGCAGCTATGAGCTGAATGTTGTGGTTCAGGTTATGAAAGGAAAAAGCAGACTTTCTCATCTCCCAGAATGAGCAGTCCCCCATAGACACAGGAAGCAGAACGATGCAGGCCCAGGGCATGACTTCAGGCTGTGGCCAACCCTTATAAGGATAAAGCCCTCAAAAAATTTGGAAAACATAATATTCATACAAGATGTCCCATTTGACCAACCTGGAGTAACCTGAGTGGGCAAGCAGATCTCCCTGTGCAAGAGGAGGGTTTGGGACACACAGGGGTTCAGAGAGACTGCCAAAAACCTGGAACAAAAATTGAGGCTGTGACCCTCTGGTGTATTGGATCTTCTGTAGGGTAACAAACAAGTGCTGTGAGTTCTCAAAACAGCATCTAATGACTAATCTTTGGTACTATTTTGTGCCCTTCTCTCAGTGAACTGTCATTTTTATATTCACATTTCCTATATAGCACCTCATTCTAGAATTCATGTTAACCCCATCAGTCACAAAATCATGTACATATTTAGAAAGGCTTTGACAGCTGTAAGAATTCAACAAGACAAAGCCAGCAATGAACAAGTAGTCCATGTTTAACCCTGCCTTGGAAAGGCAGAAGGACCCACTACTGTTCTGCTGCTGTAGTGGTTTGTCTCCTGACAATGCTCGGGAGTATTGGCATAATCCATGCACCAACTCACAGCACAGTGGGACCCCTGCTCTGAATTCATGGTTCTTGGATGAGCATACATCCACATATGAAGGTGACTCTGGGAAATAAAATCAAGCCTCCAGGCTCCCCATTGCTGTGTAATGTTTTCTCTCCTACTTAGCAAGTGTCATGGCAGTTATGGATTTTTCTTCACTTATCTGCACTATGATAAGTGAAGCAAGTGTTGCAACTAAGTGATAGGAAGCTACTGGGCCCTATGAAAGGGATTCATTCTTATAGTACAGGGAGCAATACACAGTAAGTGACAGATTAACAGAGCCTTCTCTTCAGCTTTTACTTTCTATTCTTTACAGTTTTCACCCTCAAAAACAAGAACACAGCCATTACCTGTATCCCCTCTAAATCCAACCGGTAATCTATTGCTCACCAGTGATGAGAGAGCAAATACAGTCATTTTCTCAGTAATATCTGGAATACTATAGTGTGTCATGACAGGACAGTGATGTGCACGTCAAAGCAATGTTCAGGACGTTTGAATGAGGCTTTTAAGGTGTGGGATGGTCTCCTTACTCACAATGATCTCAAACAAAAAATCCTGCAGAGTCTTCATTACCCTGAATAGATAAAGCACTACAGTCTCTGAATTCACTGAAACTTGTTCTCTCTTTTTCTGCTTTGTTTCGTGTCTGTGTGTGTTTGTTTCCAGCTCTGCCATAGATAAAGCTGATGGAGTTATGGAGGTTACCTGTCTTTGGCTGCTCTGCTGCTGATGGATCGTCTCAGTTGCCATAGAGACAAGATCTGGAAGCCATGGACAGGCGCAGCGGAGTAGCTGCCGGTGGGCTCTCCGCCAGTGGGCTCTGGCAAGGCGTTCCTCAGCAGGTGTTAACAGAGGCAGGGTCAATCTCTGAAGGGGAGGAAGAGTCACACACACGTTACATTGCCATTCAAAGAAATTCCAGGTACTATCGGTCCATGCGGCTGCGGAGCACAGAGAAAAGAAAGACTATGAGAGAAGCAGTGAACGTGGAGCGTGCTACAGGTGAGTATTGACCCAAACAGCATTACACTTCCTTTTTTTCCGTGAGACTAGGAATGAGAGGAGCCAGTGAGATTACAGGGAAGATAGAAAACAGTCTCGCTGGTCAGCACAGTATACCTCTGCCCCGTGGCATGGCTCGCAGGTGAGGGCCTCCCTTTTCCAGTTAGCCCGAAAATGCAAGAGTTGGTTCTTTAAACATGCTTCATGGTGGAAAATCCAAGCAAATCTGGCACGGTGCTCTGCCACCCCTTCACTCTCTAAGGGAGAAAGAAGTTAAGCAGGGAAAGACATGAAGTAGTCAAAAAAGCAGGTACTTCTTTAGAACACAGAAAGGACAAATGATGAAAAGTAGGGTTTATACAAATATTTGTATGGCAAGGTGAGTGGCATACTGAGGAAATAATTAGCAAAGACCGAGCAGTATGCTTAGGGATCGAGCCTGTAGAAATTGCAATGTATTATGAGTTGGGGGGCCAGACTTCTCAGAAAATGCAGTTACTGCCACCTTGCACTGAAGATAGTTGTAAGAAACACCTAAGCTCCCCTATAAAACTGGGGGCTGAAACAACAGGACCACCACCCAGAACGTACATGCGCTCAGGCGTGGCTCGAGCAGAAGTTGAATGAGGTGGCTAAAAGGCTTTCTCTGCGTGTGGACTGTGCAGAGCGTCGCTGCAAGGCAAGAGTTTCACTGAGCCGGCACCTTGTCTGAGCAGCTGTCTGTGAAAGCAACTGGAGAAAGATGTGAGAAGCTGGAGGGAGAGCCAGGAAGGGAGCTATTATCTCAACACACTAAGAAGCCCCGGAAACAGAGCCCCAAGAAAAATGTGAAAGTGGTTTCAATCCAAACACTAAATGAGAGAGAGCTGGGACTGTGAAGACAGAAAACGCCCTTTGCTTGATCTCCCGGGTGTCCAGAGAAAATGTGCTTTGAAACTCCTTGTAAACAGAAGGGAAAGCAGTGAGGATACCCATCCAATCGTCAGATTTTAATATAACAGAAACTACACGCAAGGCTCTGAGCCTTGGCTAGTTGCATGGGTCAAAAAGAAATAACAGTACTCCTGGCATTCTGAGTGCTAAGCAAGGCACTGACAACTATTCCTCTTTGCAAAGCACACTGCTTCAGTCCTGGAAAGCAGACCAGGTTCTCTAAGAAAATAAAGAACAGACATCCTCCACCCCACAATAAAGGAGGTCTGGGACATGCCCACAAGAAAATAGGTGTCTCCTGCCTGCCTAGCCAAGGGAGCCATGCTGTTTCATCAGTAAAAAGGCCCATTCAACCCTGTGGCCTGGATAGAAGGAAAGTTCCCTCCCTTCTCCAAGTTTCCAGGCAGACAGCACCAGAGCAAAGAGCGCCTGTTTAATATTCTGCTACTGTTGTCAGTGAGGTTTGTGGATAAACTGAGTGTTGCCTATGCCAGAGCAGATCTGCTCTCCACCCTGCCAGTGCAGCAGCAGGACCAGCGCGGAGCCGTTCTCTCAGGGCTCATCCAGGCACCGAGGAGACTCGCCCCTCCGCCTGCTCCCCGAGCGTCACAGCATCCGGACCGCTGCCGGCGAGGCCCTTCTCCTTCTTGGCCACTGGTGCCACTGCAGCAGGACCAGCACTGAGGGAAGCATCTTACTCATTTGTCTGCAGTGTCACCGCTCCAGGAGAGGAGGAAATCCCTCCTGTCTAGCTGGTGCCATTGAGGAAGGACAAGCTAAAAGAAAGGCTTCTCTCTTAGCAGCTCGTGAGAGCATCCACAGCAGCTGACCTGCGCTTCTCTCCCACACGCCCCCTCTCTGTGTTTCCACTGATGAAACTGGATCTGTCCCAAATTGTTTTTTCTTCTGTATCCGCAACTGTTCAGCAGGACACACGGGGAACAGCATCCCTCTTCTCCAGTCCACACAACAGGACCTGCTAGGAGCAATAACTCTTTCTCCAATACGACTGTAGCAAGTCCAGCTCAGAGCTACAGCTTTTAAATTCAGCTAGAACTGTGTAAGCAGCTCTTCTGCCTTCTCCCTCTACTCCACTGATTCCATCCCCTCTCCCAGAAACTGGACAGCGGGTGCTTTTACACCAGCCACATTTGTAGCGGGAACTTCTTCTGACAGCATTTGCTGAAGTGCATGGAAGCAAGGGATGGGTGAGCTCTTTTATCTTGCCTTCATACTCATTTGAACAGCAGCTATCCAAGAGTCTGGCTCGAGCTCAACTGTCAACCTGTTAGCATTACGCTTAGGAAATTACCCGGTGGCAGGGAGGAGGAAGGGAGAAAGGAAGAGAGGGAAAGATGCAGGGGAAAATGCAGGATGGGATGCCAAACGGGAAAAAATACGACTCAAGAAGTGAGAACAGGAAAAAGTCTAAAAGAACGTAAATCCAGCAGAGAGAAAAGCTTTTATCTGAGCACCCTTTGAAGCAGCTTACTTTTGGCTTATAGCCTAAGAGTTGTAAAATGTAATAGATGCTTTCCTTTAACTATAAAAAGAGTTTGTTTTTCTAAACAATCTCTTCTGACAGGAGGATAAAATGTTTAGCCTCTTTGAAAGGCAAAGAGAATAACTCAAACTAATTTTTCCTAAGCCCCTGGCACTGCTTTAAGGAGTTAGAGAAGTCTGGATTTCACCTTTTCCTTCTGAAAATCAGTAGCGTTGATTAAAGGGGCATGTCAGAAACCAGCTTCAGTTAGAGCTTTGACTTGCCCGTGCTGTCATCAGTTTGAAATGGAAGCAAAATTATGACTTAGACTAGGATATTTCTAATAAAACAACAAGGCCATTTATCGACAGGCCGCAAACAACAGGAGGTTTCATCTGAAAACTAAGATGCGTCTTCTCCTGCCAAGGACTGCAGTAGTAAGCCACTGGACTTAGCACAACTTTGGCTCCCTGTGAAAGGATCAGGAGGTCATCTGAGGGAAAGTGGAGAAGCAATTAAAAGTAAAGCTCCTGTCTCACCCAAATCTAGTCTTGATTTATCCAGTAAACTGAACATCTACTGTGTGCCTGAAAGCAGAGCAGTAAAAAAGTCCTGACTTGTGAAACCAAACATTGGCATGCACAGGCAGACAGGGCTAAACCTTTTCTCCTGAAAAAATTGCACTAAAAATTGCTAATGCCGAGACCCAATTTTCAGTAGTTAAAAAACCATTTGCACATACAAGAACTGCTACAGTAAATCTACATTGTCCTTTTCTTGATTGCATAATCATGCAGTATACAGCCTAACGGCATTCAAATCTTGCTCAAAAATCTAAGCCCAAATGCAGACTTCTGTATGTTTGGGTATGGCCTGTTGCCATTTATGCAAGTAAACCACTGTTTACAGTACAAGTAAAGATGACCTTTAAGAAAAGGACTGTTTTAACTCCCTCCTGTCTTTCTTTTCTGTCATAGGTTCTCTCAAAAATGATGAGCCCGTCAAAGAGCCTCTGACTATGGAGGTTTTATCTCAGAAGGGATCAGCACCTCCAGTAAACGCTGATATGAGAGCTGTAGAAGAACTATGGATCCAAAGGTAAGGAGGCGCGTGCTCAGGGTATTCACTGTACCACTGCTGAAAAATATAGGCAGAGGGGCATCAGAGAAAAAAGGCTTGGGTTTTTTGGGTTTTTTTTTTTGTTTGTTTGTTTTTTTTTTGTTTTTGTTTTTTTTTTTTTTGCAGGACAAACGGAGTAAGCTATAGCTATCGATCAGTGCCTTCTCACTCAGACTTGTAATGGTATTTTCAATTATGTTTTAATGCTATATAGCATGTAATACTAGAACTGTGGTATAAAAGGCCCTTATCTGTCTAAGATTGGAGAAAAAAGAGAAGGAGAAGCAGCGAAGAAACAAAAAAGGCAGTGGGGAAGGCTGAAAAGAGGGGAAATGTGATGTAGAATCAGCCAGTGGGTTAAGCCAAGACTGCAGATTGCCTCGAGCAGCTTATTGGGAGAATAAAGAAAGTCCGCAAGCATTTCCTTCTGCAGCACCCTACTATAAGGCCCATTCTCAGCCCCTGCTGCCTACCCATGTAGTTTCCAATAGAGGACTGAGGCATTCCCCCGAACTGACCCTCATCATCTCCCGTGTGTAAAACTATGAGATAAGTCCCTATGTTCTGCAGAAGATCAAGCTGAAAGTGTTAAATACTTGCACTCTAATGATGCATGCATTATACCACACTGTGTGGTCCTAATTACTGTGTTGTTATAACACACAGTGCCTTTCCAGGCACCTTTTCCTTATGAAGAAGACTCCAACAGAGAATTATAGCCAGTCTGTCAAGTCAGGTTTAAATAAATTAATTGTCCTGGCTGAAATTGATTGCCCTTTGGCATTAAACTGAGCATATGAAACTAGACAGCTACAGTCTGCTGAGATGTCAAACCCATCTGTCTTCTTCTCCTTGCGGCATAATCATCACTGTCAGACTCTGACATCCCGACACCGCCACTTAGGCAGCCCTGAAATGTGCAAATCCTGATTCTCCCTGGAGCTGGAAACAATGAGCCTGTGCTGGGAGACAGTTTTATCAAACATGCTGCTGCGTACAGAGCTTGACAGGTCAGTACAGGTTGTAAGTCATGTGTCTGCTAAAAACAGGCAGTGCTGCTGAGTGGCATCGTCTCTTGCAACGGAGCAAAGAAATTTGACGTGGAACGAGACTAGAGTTTTAGCTCAAACTGAGCCCATATCCTCCTCTTCCTTCCTCCAAAAGATCAGCAGTAATTAATAAGAGAACTGCTAGAAATTTGCATTCTGAAAAGCCTGCAGGAGCCTAAGGATAGTTATTACTTGCAATAATCACTATTCTCCCCATTTTACTGTGGAAAACAGGCCATTGCACAAATAAGATATGTAAAATATTATCCCTGGTCTCAAGAAATGCATTTAATCTCTCCCCAAAAGAAAAAAAAACCCGACACCTGCCAGCTAGAACTTCTTTGGAAAGCAGGAGACAGCAGTTCTGAAGAAAGGAAAGTACAGGCACCTGAGGACAGCACTGGGGAAGGTCCATGGGGCTCTCAGGAGTGGATCACCACAGCCTTGAGGGCAGGTGGCGCGTCAGCAGTGCATCTCTTTACGTTCAAGAGCAGCTGTACAAATGCTAAGGCTAGGCCTGCACAATCCCTTCTCCTTACATGAAAATAACCACTAGGTCTGACAAGAACGTGTTCCTTGCAAGTAGAGATGTCATTTCACATCATATACTGATGCTATAATTTAGGACAGGAAGGAAAGAGGGCAAGAGGAAATAGGAAATAACTGTCTGAATTGTCTGAATTGTGCTCAGGTAGGGTATGGGCTTTAACACACTGATTAGGGAAAAGCACCATAGGCTTCTTCAAACCCACTAGTGACTTAGCTCTACGTCTCCTTCAAAGCTCTGTGAATGTTCTGTAAAAATATATAAAACAAGATAAGTAGAGTAGTTCACACTGATTTCTGAAAACTATCCTGCAGTTTTGCAGATTACCTCAAATGATATTGTTAATGTTACAGAGCAATGTCTTATCTTCCAGAGGGTCAAGCAGAAGAGTCTAAGAACTACCTCAAAAGACAGCAGAGGCTCAAAATCATAGAACAGCCAAAATCTGCCATTTACTCTCCGTAATATACTTCTTAAGAGCACATCTACACCTAGCTATTCACAGACAGGTTTCTTCCCCACGACCTTTCCTATGCTGTGCCTGGCTCTCCTGAGCACTCTAGTATCAGCATTCCCCACAAGATCCCTTGGCTCCCTCCCAGTTTTCTGCACTGTATGTATGTATTTCTGCACTGTATCCAAACCCCTCACATGACGAGCCCCTTCCTGACAACTCAGCTGACTTGCCCTGAACATTTCAGAGCTGAGCTTCTAGCATAACTTCTGGTTTTCAGAGTAACCAGAACTAAAGACCTGGAAGAAGCTGAGCTCAACAAAAGCTGCTTTCCCGCAGTGATCAGTCTGTCCAGCTTGACAGTGGCAGGAACTGCACAGATTGAGATCACAGAAAATCATCACACAAAAACGTTCATCTAGGGTTTCCATCCACAACTGTCAGCCCCAGTTGAAAGCAGCTCCCACAGAGACTGGCGAATTGGTCATTTTAAACCCTAAGAAGGAGATTCACCAATTATTGTCTACCCTATATTATCAGCAAATAGGATGGTGATGTCTCTTCATATCTAATTCAACATAGATGCTTTAACAGCATGAGTGTATTATTTACCTATCATTTCCCACAGAGACAGATTTGAGAAGTGATATGTATTCATCATGGGCCACTAGATACATTGGAAAAGAAACTCAAGTGTGAAATTTCATGTTGTAAAGCTCACTGCAAGGTCGTTGGTCTAACAGTACAGAACAATTTATTTCTCTAAGCTGGTTATGAAACCTCCAGTTCAGAGAAATGAAGATCATCTCAAATCAGTTGATTATGTTTGATCTGAGCTAATAGAAGCGCTACAACAGTGAATGCAAACAGTTGCCTCAACATAAAGAGGGAATCTAATTTGTTTGAATTCATACAAACACATATACTAGAGACACTAGTCGTGTAAAAATAGCGTAACTGGAGGATATTGGCATGAATTTAGGTTAGCTTCCCACAGCCCAGCACTACTTGTCCTGGGCAGCAGAGGGCACTGCTTATATATTCTGATGCAACCAGAAAAGCAGAGAAAGCCTCTACAGAGGCTGAGATCTGTATTGCAACAGGTCCTGTACCATATTCAGTTTCTTTCTACTTACAGAATAAATTTCTTAGAGTCACCTCTTCTCTGTGCAGCCAATGGTGCTTCAGCTTGCAAGTGATGAAGTCACGCATAGCTGGCGCAAACACATGTTGATCAAACCTTTCTATTTTGTCACTCTACAATAATTTACTCCTCTTTTAGAGACAGATAAATAATTATTTTTATATCACTCTTTGTGAAACCTGGGCCCTAAGAAGTCTAACAGTAACAGTATTGCAGAGAGAAGAATTTAAAAACTAGTATTTTCTGTAAAAATAGCCACTGTAGACATTAAGATGTTATTACTGTCAAAAGTCCCGTATTTCAGAGGATCATATGGAACAGAAAGAAATAACATACAATACTGCCTAGGTATCCTTCCAGTCCGCAGCCAGTGAGGATCCTCAGCCCAGTCATAGTCTCATTACCAAGCAACACCTAGGCTTTTCCCTCCTGTTACCCCAATCTGATCTTCATCATTTGGATGTACCCTGACCCCTGGGGTCCTCAACAAAACTGTTTGTTTCCTCAGCTTGTACTCCTTCCTCCCCCCCTCAATTTCCTTAGCTTTACCATTTCCCAGACACGTTATTCCCCTGTCTTCCCTCCAGTTGCTCATATCTCAGTGTCTGGCTGTTCCTCAGACTCTTCACCCTTTAGTCTCCCATCCCTTCTCCCAATTTCTGTCTTATATTTTAAAGTCCTCTCCAGCTCCCCGTTTACTTAAGCATCCAGCTGTGAATGAGTTCCTCTCTTCATAACAGGCTCCTGCTCCAAAAGAAGACCCCTCCCAATGCATGCTTGGGTCTTGCTCCCTCTGCTTTTCAGTCAAATGGTCTTCTCCCTGTGCTGCCCAGACCTAGCATTAGGATCACTGAGGATACAGCAGAAACAGCCTTTACTCACAGTGCCTAAAACCATACCAGGCACTTTTTACAGCTACAATATCAGAAATGCTTCACTCAGACCTGGACAGACAGATTTTTTTCTATGGGTAGCAGCTCAGGGGGTTTAGATGCTAAAATCCAAGTCTACAGTTTACGTGTGTTACATACGGCGCAGAAGGGCTTATAATTTCTACAGATTTTCACAGGTGTGCCAAGGAGGAAGCCCTGGCTAACCCCAAATTTCAAGTAATATTTCAGCAAGATCCAAAGCTTTTCAAAGGATAAAACAGCAGGGTTTGTGTTTTCTTTTAACATGGATCCAATAATATTTTCCTAAGCCTAAGAAATGGTTGAGCCTCTTTTATAAATAAGAAATAAGCAATCTATGGCAGACAGTCAGGAAGTGAAGTTCCTGCTCTAACAATTATGATAATCAAAATGTTAGAAGCACCTATATGTGAGGATCTCATAACAGGAAGTACTGAGCATTTTAGTTATAGGCGAGGCTGGTAGCCCCAACAGATATAATTAAGGTACTTTGGTGAAGGTTTAAGGAGGCTTGGGAGAACAGATGTGTCCTTGGCCTTTATAATCTAAAAATGTTAAGGAAGAGGAGTTCCACTTATCTCACACTGAAAAGTCAAAACCAGGAATAAAAACTGTGCAGAGACACTCGTTGTTGAAAATGCTGCTAAAAACACACGTGAGCAGAAAGAACCTGAATGAACCTGAAGTATGAAAATATATTTGACTAGGTACAACGTTATTCAGATCTATTACTGACTTCACACTTCTCCACAAATTTGGTTAGCTCAGATTAAAACAGTTCTTCTTACCTCATCTTGTGGCCTTTCTTAGTATGAAACTCCCACTGAATAAAAGGGTTTGGGGAATTTTTCATGAATACAATCTGCTGGACTGCATCTTCTCTTTTTAGTTTCTGGAAGAGGAGTTCTGTTTTCTAAAAATTGCTATACAAGAACATAAAAAGATGCATTTCAGCGTAGTTTGAAAGCAAGCTCTTTGCACAGTTCTATACTAAGGATTGCTTTCGAGTTTAGATGCACATAAGAAATCTTAATTCAAATAGTTACTCATTCTTCAAAATTATTAGCACCAGAAAATACAGGCCAAGTTTGGAAATTCATCCTCCAGATAAAACTTAAATGAGGTCACTGTAATAAACTAATTGTAAACTCACACCAATTATCACATTTTTAATAGAGCCATGGACCTTGTCAGTCAACATTCAGAATGTTTTCCACCAGCACTACAGTGAAGCTGGGAACAACTTGCCACCACATGATCCCCTTTCTTCCTTTGAGAGCACACACAAGCTCACACCCTCTCTCCTTTGCCCACAGGGAACCGAACATTGTAAGCAGAGCATGACCATCATTAAGAGGTCATGAGGATAATTTCCAGTGCCTGTGTGCTTTGGGATCCTAAAAATTCCTGAGACAAAACTGGGCTTTAGCCTGTCATGCTGCTGCATGATTTCTGCCACCAACGAGAGCACAAGGCACGCAGTCCTACTTGCATGGTGCTGGGGCAGGAGTTTTATTCATATGTTCTAACATAAGCTGTTCTAGCAGTCAGATTCTTTTTTTCTCTTCAGTTAGACAGGAAATTTTAGGATGAAATATGGTGGTTTTGGCTAGAAAACTCTGATTTGTCATGAGATTTTACAGATTTTGACAATAGCAGGGAAAGCTTTTTAGGCCCAGGCTCAAGTATATTATCAATACACTGAGAAAGAAAGGAGCCTGCCCATCTGAAGTCCTACCCAAATGGTTACGATGAGGTGGAGTGGGGACTTCTGCCTGGCCCTGAAACTCCACAGCAGTTTAAGGTGATCCAAGGTGGCACCACCTTGGTCCTTCCATCATCTGCATGCCTGCCACCTCTGCTGTCCTGGCACTCGCATTTAGCTGACCCTGTAGTGAGACAATTCAGAGAGCTAAAAGAATCATTTTTCCTCCAGTATAGCCGCCAGAACCAGTTCACCAAGGTGAGATCAGCCAAAGTGTTGGCATAAAAGTGGAGGCAGAAATCTGCCTCAGGGAGCAGAATCGAAGGTAGAATTGAGCAGGTGGATCAGCTTAAACTGAACACTAACAACCATGGAAGAAGAGAAGGGAAAAGAGGCACCTATACTGGTGCTATTCCATTTAGTGGAAATAGTTCAGTATTTACTAGAGTGATACCTAGTGAATAACACATTCACCTAGAAGGGAGGGAGAGACAAGTTTGGGCATCTGTTCCAGTGACCAGAGAGGGTGGAACAGCTCCAAGAGGAGAGACTGATCCACCCTGGAACAGGCAATAGCCTGTGGGATGTGAGGGAATGACACAGCAATGACTTCAACCTCAGTTTCCCACACCCAAGATGAACATCCTAGCCACCAGATTGTTTCGAGAAAATCACTTGTTTGCCTTCCTTCACCTTTCCTGATGAACTTGGAAAGCTCATTGTTTTGTCCCCAAACAGAAAAGCAAGCTTTAGAAAACCTCAAAAATTTTACAAGATGAAAATATGTGCTTCTCACTTACCATCATTTTTACTCCAGTCCCAGGGTGCTGGAGGCACTCTGTCACCTCACTTGGGAGAAAAAGTATTTCTCAGGCACTTGTTCTGCTTCCGGAAGTGCTTCTCTGTATATTAATATGAAGTACGAGAACGTCTTATGAGCCCAGAGAGAAAGAAAGAGCAACATTTTAGAAAGACCAAATCACATTAAAAAAAAAGTTCTAAAGGAAGAAAAATTGGACTATTAGTCATTGCTAAACAGTGGAATAGATTTCTGAGATACAAAAATACAAGCTGTGACCTCCCATGGCCACAGGGGGCACTTCATTCTCAGCTCGTATTCTCACCTCCTCATAGCTTCCAACATTTTTTATTATCGTTATTACTTTTACTGATATATTTCAGGTTTTCATCTCAGACTAAGGGTGAAATTACTTCGGAAAATTTGGAGAAAAAGGAAAGACAGGCAGGATCAAACTAACAGGCAGTTATGGGATGCTAAAAAGATGCTTTCTATTTTTGAATGCTTTTCATACCCATACCGCAGGCACTTTTTAGAAAAGAAATCCCTATTTGCCACAGATTTAACCCTTGAGAGTGAAGTTACATGAGGAATTAGAATATGTTAACCTCTTAAAGCTTGTTTCTCCACATTTAGCAGGTACACTCAAAAGCTATATTTCGATAGCTAGCAGATTCTTATGCCTCGACTTCCCTTGATACACAAGGAAGAACTCCCTACCTCGCTCAGTCCTTCTCTGCATAAAGTAGTAAGCAGCATCTCTGCCTTTCCAGAACTGAAGATAGTGAAGAGGCTCAGCACAGTTAATAATCTCCTTCCTCTTCTGAGAAATAAGTTTTCTGACATCCCACCCACTTACTAAAACCCCTGACAATACTCTTGCCCTGGCAGCCAGCCACTAAGCTGTCAACCATTAACGAGAGCTCAGACAGACCGTTCTCTCACTTCAAATAGACTCTACGGCTTTATCCCTTCTACAAGCTTTTGGCTGCCCTTCCAGTCACCTCCCTCCAGGAAACCCCTGGCCCCAGTGTGTAATGGTCTGATAGCGCATTTCCATACCACACTGACCATCTATGTAGTGACAGTCTCCCCCCACGGCTCTCAGGCTGTCCTCCTCCTCCTCTGTCAGTGACAGAACGGGCTCTCAGACCTCACCCTGACAAGACCCCGGCATTTCCTGTTGGCCATCGGATCTTTCCAACCTCCCAGTCCAGAACTGGGACTGGACTGACAATCCTATCCAAACTGTCAGATCCCTCTGTTAACATTCCCAGCTGTTTTTCTCTCCCGTTCTGCCTCTTAATGACATAAGGTCTGAGCTCTCTCCGTGTGCCAGATCTAGATCTAGTTCATCCAAGCTGAGGGAGTTTTTCCGAATATCTAGTCGTGTACTAACTGGAATCTATGTCCATATAACCTTTAGCAAATACAATATGAAAAAGGTAAAAGGGAACTCATACACAGATCAACACATGGATTTTATGTTATTGCATAAATTACGTTTTTGCGTGCTGAAAAAAACGTGGTTATTTATGCAACGGGGAGAGCACTAATAGGAGAAATAGCTGAACATTTTGAATGTTTAACTCCTCAACTGCAATGTGGTACGGATGACGTTTCTTGCTGGGGGTTACTAACGTGTAGGGAAGAGCTGCACCCAACCTGTCCGCAAGCGCTCAAACTGATCGGAGGGTGTAACCGTACTCCGGAGCTCAAGAGGATTTATCCCTGAGGCGGAAAACAATTACCTGAAAGAAGACAGATATAGATCATTGAGTACTGAGATACTTACTGCCTAGACGAGAAAACATATCCTTATGGAACTAGCGACGCTAAGGAAGGGGAGAAGGGGGGAATGACCGAGAGGGTCCAAAGCCCTGCAGAGGAGGAGAGGCGGATAAGGGTCAATGCTGCGGGGTAACCAGGGGTGCAGATCCTGGCAGGAGGGAATAGGCTGAGCCTCCCAGTTACCTTCCTCCGTCTCAGGGTTTCATTCCTGGAGGGAGAAACGCACCATATGCGCCAGATCTGGAGGCAGCTCCGGAAAGCCCCCCTCTCTGGCACCCGCTCGCCTCCCTCGGAGCGGGGCCGGGGCGCAAAGCGGAGCCCCGGGGCTGAGGGAGGAGAGGCCACCGCCGGGGTAGGAAGCGCAGGGAGGAGAGGGGCTGCCGCCCGGGCGGGATGGAGCGGGAGGCCGGGGTGCGGGCGCCCGCCGGGGCGGGAGGCGATGGGGCCGGGGGCTCCCCGCGCCTGAGCAGGGCGCCCCTCCGCAGGGGGGCAGGGGCAGGGGGGCAGCGCTGCGGGCGAAGGCGGGGGGCCCTGGGGCCGGGCTGCCTGCCTCGCAGGGGGCCGGGCGCCCGGCGGCCTCCCCGGGGGGCCTCGGCGCGCCTGGGCACCGGCCGGGGCTCCCGGAGCGGGATTTGTGGCGCGCGGAGGTGCGGAGGGGGCTT
>NW_028186564.1:237943-267553 GCF_003343005.1 Rhea americana
AGCGCGGCGGCGCCTTCGCTTTCGGGAGCTCCGCGGGCTGCTGGGGCCGCGCTGGCGGAGGGGCGCGATAAACAGGCTGCGAAGCGCCGTGCGCGGCCCACTGCGGGCACCTGCGGCGCGTCGGCGGGGAGCGGCGCCCGCCCTGCACCGCCAGCACGGCCGCAGGCGGGTCTGCCCCTGCCCCCCGCGGAGGAGGGGGGGTTTCACAGCCAGGCATCCTGCTCTCACCCCGTCGAGAGGTCACCTCAGGCGGCCGGGGCACGCTAGTCCGGCCCCGAGGGCATTAGCAGACTTTGTGCCTGAAAGTGGAGCAGAGTATTTCGGAGAAAATGTCTCTGTACCTCCTGAGATTTTGCATCGCTTTCAGTGTAATAACATTTACTTCGACGGCACAGCAAATTCTCTACGGCGGGCGTTTTCCACAATTAGCAACTAGTTTTTCAGTTCCTCTCCCAGTTTTTAAGGGAGCTGGGAAAGGGAGACGGATACCAAAATGAAGCAGAATAAACACAAAGGTAAAGGTCTAATATGACGCTGTACAAACCTTGTAAACACCAGCTCATATGAAGTTCAGCCTCAACCACTTTTTTTTAATCAACAGACCACACCAACTCAGTCTCTGCTGCTCGACTAATCCTTAGCCAGGTAACGGTAGTGCGGGTTGGGACATTAAGCAACAGATGGAGTCTGTGCAGCTCTCCGACACTCCGCACTTGTTCCCTTACTGAGCACAAGCCTTCACTAAATTTTCCTATCTTCAGTGTCATATTTAACTACTGCTCTCAGCTGCTTTCTGTATATTTAGCCAGTTCCTAAATTTGCTGCTCTTCTTTCAGCTTGTCAAAGCCCTGTTCCCTCACCTTGCGTCTGTTACGTTACCCCTCTTTTGCCATGACTGTTTCTTGCTTCATCGACAATACGCTCTTGCTTCGTTTCCGTCTGTCTTGGCTTCTCTCTGTCTCTATGAAAATACTGCGGGCAAAATCATCTAAGCCTATGCTCTGCCCACTGTAAGCTGCTTACTCACGTTTGGATGTGCCTTTCCTATCAAATTTAGTATTTTTATCCTTGCTAGCACAATCCTTTTTGTTCCTACCTGTCTTTTGTCTTTCTCCTGGTATCACCCTCCTGTTTCTTCCCACTATTGCTGTTGTAGAGCTTCAGTCAGTCTCTGTTCAGCTCTCTCTTTAACATGTATTACCTTGCTGGCATTTCGGAACAGGTTGTGGTGGTAGATGCCTTTAGTCAGTTAGATCTCTCTGTGTCAGTACGTGCCTTTGCTCTGCAGCTGAAGGCTCAGCAGGTCATCTCTATTTGGTGGGTCAAGAACAATTTCATTGTTTGGATTCTGTTTCCTTAAAATCAAGAGAAGAATTTGTCTCAAAGATCTTGTTAATGGATTGGTCTCCAGATCTGCACAAGAGAGACTAAATTACCATACATAAAATACAAACAAAATGGCCATAACTGCCTGTGACTTGCAGGGCAGACCCACCAACGCAATGTGGCTGCACAATCAGAGGCTGCAAGTACAATCATCTCCAGTGTGAGTAACATAGATTATGTTCTGATTTCCCCATATGTTTTGCCTTGAGTCAAACACTGGCCGTGCTGCCTCGGGGTGTTATTTCCAAGCCTGTCCTACTCGACGGTGCTCAGTTTGGTAGGGCAGCAAGTACCTAGTGCCCTACTGCACCGGAGCCGTTACGCGCAGGATGAGCTTACAGACACGAGCGGTCCCACTGAGAGCAGCTCTCCACATCGTTCCTCAGAGAGCCTTTCCACCCCACCACATGCTCAGCACCCTCACTGATGCTGATTAAAAGGCAGAAGCATTTACGAAAACTGTATAAGCCTAGCTGATGCAGAGAGGAATTATATAAGTAGCAGCAGCATGCTAAACTTCAGGGGAAGTCTCCTCTTTGGTTATCGTGTAGGAAGCTAACAGAAGACTGCATGGTTTCCTAGGCACAGCTACCCTTACTGCTATTTTAATCCAATGTTGAATGTCTTTCCAGGGAGAACAGATAACAGGATACACTCGCAGGCTGCGGTACTGCTGTCCTTGTGCCTGCGCTTTCCCCCAGCACATTTCTGCAGTACAATTTTAACAGTGATTGGTACTGAGCCTCATGAAAACTGGTCCAGAGATTGAATAGGCGGTGACAACTGTGTTTCTGTCCTCCCTAGACAAACTCCTGACCCAGTTATCTCACACCTTATTACACATGAAATCTGCTTACAAGATGCAGCATCATGAGTACATTTGACCAGATATATTTTGTCTGTTTTGTTAGGGATTAAAATCTATTACATATTTTTTGACATCTAGGGCTTTTATATTTATTCATTCAACTTCTGGTATTAACCAAGAAAGACAACATAAACTGGATTCCTTTAATATGAGTAAGTGAAAAGAGTAACTCAGAGCAGGCTCATACTTTCCTGTCTTTTCATATCTTCTAAATCAAATTTTAGATTCCAGCAGTTAATATTCTGGGTCCTACAGGTGGCTCAGAAAGGGAAATGGGACAGTTAATAGCAGCCATATGGCATAGAGAGAATCTTTAATCTTCTCTACTTGGCCTAGGAATTTCAGGATTCCTACCTTTTTGGTACTGTCAGTTGAAATCAGGAGTCTTCACAAATTCTGTGCAATTTCCTCTGGTCCTGAACTTAGTATTTGAAACACAGAAGACAGCCCTGTGTGACTGATGGGTAGAAAGTTGTTATGAATTCATAGCTTTTTCTTTGGTGCTGTGGCATTCAGGAATCTTTTGAGTATTGATTTAGTATCTTCACTCCTCTGAGAAACTGAGAAGGAAGAGACAGATATTAAGCAGTATGTCTAAAACTACCCAGGAAATCAGACCTAAACTAGGACCAGTGCTTTGCTGTTCTGATGCTTGACCTGTCTAACGTTCAGTGTTTGCTCCTTAAGGATTTTCACTGCCTTAAAATGCTCCTTTAAAGTAATTTCAGTATATGCTCTATTACTTTTCAGACATACACTCATGCACACCTATGTATCTATTTATCTAACTGGTAACATAATATTATTGCAGAGAATGGCAAAATCTCTCCTTTTTTTTTTTTTTTTAAGATGACATTTAAAAGCCTGGCAAATAATAAACAACTCTTCTTTCATGTCTTCTGAGTGATCATAGATTCATCTGACTGTGTTATTAACATGTTTGGTGATAGCAGACTGTTGACAACACTTTAGATTTAGAAATGGTGTTCCATTTATATTTTCTACTTTTTGTTGAAATTGGAATACCATAACTGGCTTTTTCTTACAGCGTGGAAGGGATATCTCTCTAACCATTGCTGAGATAAACTAATGCAAAATAAATATCCATTCCCTCAGTGCATTCCTACTCTTTTGTTCAGCATAACCTGTTATATTACCTTCTAGGGCTCTTGTATCAGGAATATCGAGATAAATCTACGCGTCAGGAGATTGAAACCAGGCGGCTGCAGGATTCACAGACAGACTCTGAGGAGAATTCAGCTAGTGAAGAAACTCCATCTGAAACAGAACCTGCAAGCACCACTGAAAGCAAAACGGCACCTCAAATCAGTCTGCTGAGGAACTCCACCTCCCGGTTCAACTTATGGCAGGATCTTCCTGAGATCCGGAGCAGTGGGGTCCTTAGCATCCTCCAGCCAGATGAGATCAAGCTTCAGGAGGTAATGAGGGAAAGTGGAGAGTTTCTTAACTGGGTTGTTCCTTAAAAGAGTATGAGCCAATTAGATAGAATCATCAAGATTTTTAAAAAAAGAAGCTTCATGGCAGTCATAGGCAAGTCTTGCTCTGTTGTGTACTTTTATTATGTCACACTGGTTAGCGCTTCTTAGTCCTTTGAAGCTGCAGGGTGTTGTCTATATGCTGTTGCTCTCAGACACTGATGTAGCAATTAAGCTTCTTTTCCCTTTTCTGAATGAAGGTTAGGAGCAATTTACAAAGGAGCGTAAAGAAAACAAAGAGGTTCTTGCAGCAGAGCTTTTGATTCATAGTGCTTCAAATGTTATTAGCAAGAAACATACTTTCTGTCAGAACTCTTGCAAGAATTCAACAGTTGACTATAATCTGTTTTAAAAGTGATGGCATTAAAGGAAAGAGAAGAGACAGAGATTGACGAACTTCCTTATTTTTAAATGTTTATACTTGGAGTCTGTTGTCTCTAAAAAGGAAATGGCTCTTTTCTTCTACTAAATTCAGTCAAAAATATTGACGGGTGCCTCTGCGTATTAGCCACACAGCGCAGTGACATCACCATTTGAGAATCACGTGCTGTTAATTTACGTGGCTAGATCGAGCAATGAGAATAGTAGGTGGGGGTAGCTGCCACAATTAATGAAAACATCATTCACGCAGCAATTTACAACTGGTTGCTATTTTGGATAGTGTAGGGAGCACGAGCAGTCTTTGTCAATGCATAGCACTGTGTTCATAGCCCGCAGTGGAGATGAACAAGCCTTACTCAGCGTGTGGTGCGCGTTGTAGTACGAGCAGTGCTCTCTACAGGCTGGACCCTGCGAGTCCTGCTGTCCTCCTGTGCCAGGATTGCTTCTGGTGTGAGCAGCCTGCCAGTATATCGAGTCAACCCTAGCTCTTGTGGTTGAACCCAAAGTGCTAAAGAACTTCTCAGGGTGTGAACAGTTGCCTTGAAGTTTACTTGGATTTGCACCATCCAAATTTATGAGCTGCTTGTGTATATGGTTCCACTGTAGTCCTGGCCAAGGCTGTAACTTCACTGTTACACAGGGAAGGCCTGTTTTGTGCATCTCAAGGGTATGATGGGCAGAGTTGTGTTAGTCACACCTGTAATGCGAGACTGGTGTTTATATAGAGTAGCTTAGGCTGGCAGTAAGGACCGTTAGAGTGTCAGCGTTATGGCTGAAGGTGACCAAAATGACTTGTTGCTTTTCCTCCTTCTTCTGCGCTGGTTATTTCCATGTCAGATTTGTTCTGTTTACCTGGCAAAACACGGTGTTTCTAACTGCCAGCATTACAAACACAATCTGGCATCTGAAAAATTACAAGCTTTCTTCTTCCTTCTACTTCAAAATGAAGATAGCAATTCACAGAGAAACATCAGCTTGAAAGTTTGCATTATAGATTTGAAAAACTGCCATTTCTGTTGAGTGAATTTTATTACTTGTAGGTCTTTTATGGAAAAAAATTATATACTGCTGAATTCAGCCCATTAAGTCTGCTGAATTTTCCTCTCTCTGCTTAAATAACAACAGAAAGAAGGCAGATGGAGATGGGACAGTGCTGCCTTAAAGAAGAAGTGCTGCGCTTTCCCCTGATGGTAATTTATCAGGGCTGAAGTTTTCTTCCCATCTGATATGGAATTATCTGTAACAGATTATAAAATAACCTAAAACCAGAAAGCTGTGAAATTGGCTAAATATTGAACAGAAAGAGTGGAGAATACGTTGGCAAGAATGGAAAGAAAGTTGAAGCAAAAAAAAAATCCCTATTCATAGCTGAGGAAGAGAACAACACAGTTGCTGGGATCGAGCAGAGCTAAGCAGTCAGAAAAAAGACTGCTCATCTGCAGCAACCTGCAAAACGACAGTGACAAGAATAATAAAGGTGACACCTGCAAAGAAGAGGAATCTAGATGTTGTTATTGGCAATGACTGAAAATAACTAAGCAGGTCGTCAACATGGGATAAAAACAAGACACAGTTGTTTTCTAGACATCGAAACAAGAAACCTGACTGGAAGAGCAATGGATGTTTGAAAAGTGCCATGGAAGGCAATTTGTTATTGTCTCTGTTGGAACAAATGAGCCAGGCAAGTGGAGGTTTTTTGGGGAAAAAAAAGAAAATGCAGCATGGCTTGTTAACCCTGGGAACTCAAACAGGATTCAAACTGTGATGGCCTCAGCCTCCCCAGCCTTTTTCTTCTGGAGCCAATGTGAGAGCAGCAAAAAAAAAAAAAAAAAAAAAAAAAAAAAAAAAAAAAAAAAAAAAAAAAAAAAAAAAAAAAAAAACCCTAAACCTGTAGGCGAAAGTGCAGAAAATGGAAGAACAAAAGAAATAACAAAGGATGCGTAACAGACCACAGGGGTCAGGGAAATACAAAAATTACACCGTACTGGAATAATTATCAGAAATGACTAAATCACTGATAGGGTAGCTTTAATTATCCAGACATCTGTTGAGCATCAAACACAGCAAAACATGAATCATCAAGGATTTTCTTTTAACTATATAGAAGATCAGTTAATGATACAGAATGTAGAACAAGCCAAAAGCAAAGCTATTTGGGTTCTGACATGGAATCAATGTGGAACAAATGGCAGGCAGCACATATGTAGCAGGAGGAACAAGTAGCTAGAAAGGAAATACACTGCCTGTATTACATAAAATGTAGGCTGAAACAAATTGTCATCAAGATAATAGGTTTTGAAGAGGTAGTGAGCTAGAGGTTGGAAGAAATAGCATTTAATCACTGAAACTTCTGATCTCTGTTCAGTTCTGTACCTTTCAATTTGTCCTTGTTTTATATACGATATAGTTTCTTCATTTTACCCTCTTCTTCTGCTTGCTGTCGATTTTCCTACACTGGGTTCATCTTACATATTTTAGGAGATTGCAGGCTGAGTGGAACTGGCCAAAACAATTTATTGATAGACAAGTTTAGCAAAGTATTCTCAATCTTTGAACTGGGCCATTTTATTTTTTGCTGAGATGTATGAGCTTTGATAAAGTTTTTGCTTGAGGGGTTATTTGGATTCAGGTTGCTTTGATGTTAGAAAAAGGGGGCAGAGAGACAGAGTGACTGCACCTGCATAGCTCAGTGTGAATTTGGATCAGAGAGAAGCGCTGCTCTGAAATCCTTCTTTGCTCAGACAAGGGAGGGACCTGAACCTGGGTGTTTGCTGCAGTGACATGGCCTCTCTGCTGCAGAGCACGCTGACTGACAGGTAGGCAGCCTTTCTCTCATGTTCCCTTTTCACAAAAATGGCCAAAAAAGATTTAATTTTCTCTCCTGTGTTGAACAAACCTAAGATTCCAGACCTGTAAATTTGTTGTGAAACGTAGCTGCCCTTCCTCAGGCAGACCTCTCACTGGGCTGCCTGCCTGACCGCTCCTCTAGCGGGAGACGGTCAGGGGTGCCCTGTGAAGACAATCTAGTCTGAAAGCTGGTCGCAGCCGATGCCGCAGTATCAGCTCAGAACAACATCCCTCCTAAGCTGGACCAGCAGTCCCCCTTATTAAATGGTGGCTTACAGGAAGATCAAAGATAGTTGGAAATGAATATTTCCAATCTATGTGATAAAACAACATATTGTCTCATGTGGAATTTAATCTGTAGGATTACTTACTCATGGCTTTGGTGACTCCTTTCTCCTTTCTTGCCGATCTTCTACATTTTCTTCTTTTTTAGGCTTCACTTTTCCTTACTTTTCTCAGCCTCTCTGCCAAAATAATAAGAAATGAAAATAATTACTACTGCTTTTATGTGTGTGGCTGTTAGATTTTAAGTTCACGACCTTGTGGACTGATGGGACAGCGCTGGTCATGTTTCCAAAAGATAGTTTCAGACTGTTGCAGACTCAGGAAGATAATATTGCATCAATTGACATTTAGTTCAAATTTTCTCTGGTTATTTTTGCAACTCTGAAATCAGAATCTTATGCCTTTTTTTTTTTTTTTTTTTTTTTTTTGTGGTTAGAGCCAGCAGAGTTCAGTTATTCTGCAGAGATCACAGCATTATCAGCATTATGTTGCATAGTTGGATGTTTGGAGCCAATTGAAGAGATTTGTGGTTCATGGTTACCATTCAAAAGGGAAACAGCAGTCTGGGCTGTTTTGAGTCAGTATTTGGGTACTTTAGGGACTGCAGAGGACAAGCTGGATCTCATTATTAACTCGAAAAATCTGTATCTTGCAAGTGCCATAGCGAATACTTCCAGCAGCATGTCCCAATCAATGGAGATGTACTTTACTTTCCCTGGCACCTCCTTTACGCCTGAACCCTGTGCACTGACGTTTTACCAGGAGTTTTGGGGAGTTTTTGGTATGGTTTACACTCCACACAGGCCCGTACAGGTCTAGGACACATCACTACAATGAACAGCAAACACAAGTGTATTTCTCTGAAGGTAGGTGCGGGGGGATGGAGAGTGTTCTGTGACTGCAAATCAGGAAACAAGCTTATAGGTTTAGCAAGCTGTTGAAGGGCTGAAAGGCTGCAGTAGAGTGGCAGATTGTGATCTTGATTCTCCCAGTCACCCACAATTAGAGTCCTGGCAGGAGAAAAGTCCTAGGTTGGAGCGTCTGGAAAGCAGAAGTATACAAGGACTTGTGGTATCAAGTCCCAGTGTATTTGGAAGGAACTTGCTGCTGTCTCAGCCCATCCTCTCTTATTCTTTGTCACATCTTACCCTGCTTCTGTTTGTCCTCTGATTTATCTTACTGTTAAGCCTGTAAATGGTGCATTTAGCAGACACAGTCAGTCTCTAGAGGTAGGTTCTCACACCCCAGTGAAGCTGTTCAGACAAGCCAAGTTGATACTCCTCCACCTTCCTCTCTGGGAATCTGGCCTTGGAAAAAAAAATATATATATCTTTTCATTCCTTAAATGCCAACAGTTATGAGTACACTGACCAAGGACATTCATTTCCACCCTCTGCTCTGTCTCCCTTCTTGGGGCTGTTCAGGCACAACCTCCTGCTCTGGTGTAGCAGAGGACCACCTACTTAGTTTGACTTACTGCCCACTGAGAATATTTCATAGGCTGCCAGCTTGACGAAGAACTGCAGTTAACTCAGAAAGTAGCTTACTGAGTTGCCAATTTAACTGATATTTTAGTGGCTCTGGATCTGGTAACAGTCCCTTGTTAGTATGCTCATCCTTCCAACTGTAGTATAGTGTCAGCTGTATAACCCACCTCTCAGTATTTTGGGTCTGTCTGTGATGCATAGTGATCATTTCAGGAAAAGCCCTGAAAATGATAAATGGAAAATTTAAAATAATTTCTTTAAAAACAAAAAGGCCCAAACTACAAAAAAAGCCCCTCAGCTTACTGGCTATTTTTCCCATATGTGCAACATAAAAAATGCCACTTTCCACTGCTGCTCAATCAATGAGACTTTTGCTGGCCTCCCAAAAGGTTTCTCTTTCAGTCAAGGCAGCATGGCCTAGCCCCAGGACCAGGAGCCCTCAGCACAACTTCATCAAATTTCTGAAGGCTGTAATGATTTTCTGTCACACTGAAGCCCTTGTGAGAATCTTAATTTAACCTTACTTGAACTAATGGAGTCAGTATTTGGATCAGTAATCATCTACTTTCTCTATTCTGCACAAAGTCAACAAACACTTATTTAGTGAGCAAGTGAGCTCCTTGGGGTAGTAGCTGACCGTGCCTGCAGTTAGCAAGCTGCCGAAGGGATGAAAGGCTGCAGCAGAGCTGCAGATTGTGATCTTGAGTCTCCCAGTCACCCAGTGCAGTGCCTGCTGCGGGCAGAAGGCTTTACGTCCTCGTCTCATTAACTTACGATTTATCTCTGAACCAAACGATCAGTTTGTCTTTCTGCCTCCCCAGACCACAGCCCTGGCCCAGGGAGGGCAGGCTTTTCACCATGCACTTCTCTTTTAACAGGAGAAGCCAGTGCTAGAACTTGGAGATTATTTATAATTTACTGTAATAGTTAGGGACTAGTACGTCTTCTCCCAGTCCCTGTTGAAGGGAGCCAGAAAAGGGTATGTCTGGGGCTGGCAGGAGCCCTCGCGTGGGCAGTACTAGCTGCATTTCCTTAGTGTCAGGGAACACATAGGGCCGTGGAGCACCACAGCTGTACATCTGGGTTACGTGTGCCCCAAGAAGCGCATCGCACACCGGAACTGCAGTGTGCGGTGATCAGTAAGCTGATGTTTACTGAGCAGCTTCTTTCCCTTGACAGGGAAGGGAGAGCCCAAGAAGCACTTAGGTGCCTGCCGGCACACAAAATCAGACTGCTTGGACTTCGTGAGAAATAGAGAGAAAATCTGCTGGGGAGATTCGGGGAAGGAATTGTGGCCAGACAAATGGCTTAGGAGGGAGGCAGGAGGAGGTAGGTGGAGGGTCTCTGTTCAGTCCTGGGCTCAAGTCGGAGCGAGGATGTCTCCTTCCCTGTTCAAGTCACTGTCCTGTGTAACACAAAGCAAATGTCATTGCGTGCTTACCTCTCCCTGCACGCTGGGCCTGGAGGGGACGGTGCAGTGTCCAGGACTGTGCGCAGCACAGATGTTCCCTTCGGCACAGTACGTACCTCTGTGTAAAAGTAGAAAGTACCTGCTGATTTCCTGACTTTGGGATTCTCCCCCAGGCCATGTTTGAACTGGTTACTTCTGAAGCCTCGTATTACAAGAGTCTGAACCTGCTGGTGTCTCACTTCATGGAGAATGAACGTCTGAAAAAGATCTTACATCAGTCTGAGGCACACATCCTCTTCTCCAATGTGCTTGATGTCATGGCTGTTAGCGAGCGGTAAGTCAACTGCTGCTGGATTTTTGGCCGGCTGGATGAGACCCTTTTAGGTTGCCTTGTTTGCAGAGAAATGATGGAACTGACCAGGTGCAGTCTGTTAATTGCAACCTCTCCAAAAAGCCTGTGGACATATTCATGGCTTTCAGCCCCAGGGGAGCTGCTGGAAACTACTTAGGACAGGCAGGTGATAATTAATTTGAGCTCTGGTTTCTCATCTAGGTTCCTGTTGGACCTCGAGCAGCGGGTGGAGGAGAATATTGTGATCTCAGATGTGTGTGACATTGTCTACCAGCATACGGTTAATCACTTCTCCGTGTACATCACCTATGTCTCCAACCAGACCTACCAGGAGAGAGCTTACAAGCAGCTTCTGTGAGTTCCAGTGCTTGATGCTAAATTACTTGCCAAAATTGTATAGGCCACAGATTTACCTGTAATTTGGATATTTATGAGAAAGTGCTGAGTGGTATGGAAGCAGGAGTTCCCTCTTCTCTGATTTTACACTGCACCTATAAAAAGCAAACACGATTAAAAGGCTTTACAGTAAGGGTGTGGCGATACAGTGCGTAAGTAACGTAGCAAGTAAATTCAGAGCCTGCAGTTCCCAAATGTGGGAAATATTTACCGTGTGTCTGGAAACGCAAAGTTGTGAAGTGTGTGTAGTTTTAAACTACAAGTAGAGGCAAGAGATAGATGGGCCAAGAACATAATCACAGCTTTCTGATGACAAGAACAGCTACTGCTTTTCCTGAGCTTCTCAGCAAGGCCTATGACCTTCTCAGAATTGAGAAATTATTTTCTAGAAGAAAATTTTTCTTAAAATTAAAAATGAACAAAAAAAAAAAAACCCAAAGCACAATCCTGTTTTCCTTACATTCTGGTAATACACATTCAGGCATTACCTAGGCCTGAGGATATAATCCAAGACATTCTTGCAGAATTTTTCAGGCTTAGTGAGTCCTTTGGTCCGGTAGGAATTCTGTTTTACCAGCTCAAGACAGAGTGCCCTATGAGCCTGTCTTTCAGCATGAAAATTAATTTTTCTTCAGTTACAATGTCCTGGATTTTTTCAGGACAGCCCATTGCACAAGCTGCCCTGTGTATTTCCTCCCTCCTTCCCTCCTTTCCAGTAGCAGCTGGTTCAGGGGAGTGTAATAAGCCCTAATCCTTTCCTTTCCCTGCTCTCCAGCTTTTGAGGCAAAAAATACTAAGCCTCTATACAATACTAAGCAGAGCCTCTGCTGAACTTGGCCGACTGTTCTCTTCAAAAGCAGGGTACCGCAGGGTTTTCCTGAGTCAGAGGTGAGCAAAATAGCTGCAGAATACAAATGGTTTGTCTAGAGCTATTAGATAAATACTCGGAAGTGAACTAGCAATAGGTTGGATCAACTGAGCTTGAAAAGGACCTGTTGGAGTTGGGGGAGGTCCTGGACGGGAATTTATAGGGTACCATTTTCTTGATCTGAGGGAGAACTTAAAGCAAATTGAAAAGAACAGACTCTCTTCTACAGGCTTCAAGCTAGCACAAGGATTTTGCAGCCCTTGGCTGAACTCAAACCCTGACACGTGTCACTGCTCCTTCACATTTGGCTGTGTTTCTTAGACACATGCAGTCCAGTCTGCTGTGGCTCTGGTAAATCACAGAGTGACATGAGTACCTGTCACAGCAGAGAGAAACACTTAGAACTTCTCTAGGAGCGGTGTGAGTCACACGCAGCAAAGAGAGGTTTTGTACAGTTAGTAAGGTACTCACTTCCATGCTGTTGTCACCAGCCCAGGACCCCGGTAGTGCAAGTCTTCCTCAGGCAGGGCCTCACAGTTGCCAGGAGGTGTTGCCTTTGACTTTGACAAGCTGGGGCTTGTGCAACTGCTCTGTGCAGCTTTGTGCGCAGCCCAGCAACACGCTCACCTGCTGTGACCGCCATCCAGGAGGGCTCAAGGATAGCCAGGTGGGTTTCTAGCAGCAAGCCTGCTCCTCTGTGTCCTCAGGCCATGTACGATTTCCATCCTCCTGCTAAGCAGCCAAGAGTAGCAAAGTTTGAGCTGTGTTGTGGCTTGTCTTGTTCTTACGACTGTGTGAATTTCATCTTGTCACAGAAATCCAACTGTTAAAAAATATGTAATTATGCCGCTGACTCATCTACTTGGACACACACCCCATTCATACACACCTACACACACAGCGTATGCTGCTAAGCTAGATGTGCTACACATGTGAACCCACTAACATAGCTTGTACATTAAACGTCTATTTTTTCCATCCCCCAACACTATAAATAGTTCTGGGTTTAAATCAAAATACACCTAGAAGCATTCAGTCCCATCCTCCCCTCTTTTCTGTTCTTGGGAGAGGCCTGGCAGATTATAGCTCTGAGACCAGGCTGCTTTTGCGTCGCCACCTACAGAGCAGCGTGACGGGCAGGGTAGCACTGAAAACCCTCTCCTCTCTGTCTTCAGCCAGGACAAGCCAGCTTTCCGGGAAGTGATATCACAGCTGGAGCTGGATCCCAAGTGCAAAGGCCTGTCCTTTTCTTCCTTCCTGATTTTGCCATTTCAAAGGATCACTCGACTCAAGCTGTTAGTGCAGGTAGAGTTTTGCTCTTCTGTCATATTGAGGGTCTTCTGGATTACTCCCAGAACTCCCCTATCCAGCAGTCACATGCAAGGCTTAGGTACAGCCAAGATCAAGCCTAGAGCTGGACGAAGCCTTTCCACAGAATCAGACTTCTCAACAACTATGCAAAAGTGTTCTCAGTTCCCCAGAGACCCTCTCAAATTCATGCTGAATTTGCCACGTAGCTTTTATTGAACAAAGGAGCTGAAAGGGAACTTCATAGAGCTGCTAAAAGGGGTAGCTATGATCCTATTAACTCAGGTGTCTGATGGAAGGACATGGATGCACGGATGCACAATGCAGAGTAGCTGCAGGACATGGGAACGCTCCATGTGTAGTACCTGACATCACGGTTGGCTGGACCAGGCGCTGGTGAGCCTTTCTGTGGCAGTCGTCTTCCTCCTGTGCTTTCCCAGCATGTCCAAACCCTGTGCTGGAAGACATGCTTCTAAGGGTGAGGAAACAGCTCATTCCCAAATGATCTTATTGCACCCAGATAACCAATAACACTATCTGTTACGGCCGGCTCTAGCAAATATTTTTTTAAAAAAATAGGCATCTACCTGCTATATTCCTTTTTAGATCAGATGGGATAGTTGTCAGATGGGAACAGCATTTAATAAAGTACAGGAAGTAAGAGGTGAAAGTCACTGTACTCCATCACCCACCCTGTAATTAGGCTGATGGCCAAAAATAACTCTGAGGATAGCAAAGACTTTTCTGTGCTATCAGACCAGGACTGGAGTTAACACAGCCTTTGCTCCCCTGCAGAACATTTTGAAGAAAGTGGAAGAGAAGTCTGAGAGGGAAACCACTGCCCTGGATGCACATAAGGAGCTGGAAACAGTAAGTTTGAAAGAACTAATTGAAGGCCATGAAAAATAAACTGCTCATGCTCAGTTTTCTAGTAAAGACCTCCAAACCGTATTCGCTCCTGGAGCTGCCCCACTGAATCCTGATGCAGCATCTCGGGAGTGATTTCTTTTACATCTTCCTTGCTCTCACAGCTGGACGGGTCTGGCAGCTGTTAGATGTCAGTGGTGAGGAATCCCCTGCTAACAACAGACTTATATGCTTCCTCTGTAGGGAAGGACAGAGAAAATATTTCCCCTTGAGGTCTTCAGAACACAGACTGTTTTTACAGCTACCTGAAGGTGATGGGTGCCACAGAGAAATGTAATTAGCTGCAAGAGGCAGCGGAGTACAACTGTGTCAGGTTTCCTCCTGTGACCTAAGAAATAGCAGTTCCTTAACCAAGTGCTTAAGCCTGTATTTAGCCCTTTTCCCTGAAGCTGGTAGGTAGGTGTGGCGGGCAGGCACAATTCAGTTGTGCTAGTTACTGCTGTGCACAACACACTGGGAAGGTATCTGGGGTGTTTTCCATTTGGGCTGTTCCTGACACAGTCAGGGAGGGTGTTGCCACCGCCAGGCTACGTGTTTGAATGGTGAGGAACTGGCGGCAGCCAGGCAGCCGCGTGGGCTGGGACGGGGTGCTGCAGGAGCCTGCTTCATCAGGAGCTTGGGGTATCCTGAATCCTGCAGTTCAATATAAACATTTTAAATCGAAAACTGTGGCAGAACATCAGCCTCAGGATATGTCTATAGCTTCGACTGAAATACTAGCACACAAAGCCATTAATGGGATCTGGAATTTGCCCTGAACTAGGAAGCGTATGCTTTGGTGTTGCTTAGGACAAAGAAGGAGACCTTAGCAATGATAAATACTTGGCATTACTTCGCATTTGCAGATTCCCTCCTCATGTATCTGGTAGCCACTTGTTTTTCCATTGGTCAAAAGCCTGAGGAAGCTGTCGCTGCAGTACACAGATGACTACCACTGCTGCCAGAGAAAAACTCTTTTTGTATTCATCTGTCAATGACTCACTCAAACTATTTCATAAATTCCTTCACATGGCTGCTTATCTGTAAATATTAAAGTTTACAAGCCTAACTTCCAGCTAGGTACAGTCATTATAACAGAGGCCAGCTGGTACATCCTTTCTCTGTAAGTGTCCTATTTGGTAGGTAGGAGCTGACCACAATTTCGGTTGCTGGTATTCTGGTGGATTTTCAGTAGCAGAAACACAGCATGCATAAAGTGGAGCTTGTTCTCCAACGTAATTTTTCTAACTAGTCCATTCTCAAGAGATTTGATCCTTATGAAACAGGCAGTGGCATCTAGGTTAAGGGCCCGGTAACTGGGTACTGCCTGCACATTAGCTGTGTTTTGTCAATGGGAAGTTTGTACTCAGGACACAGCCAGACTCTATAGCACGGACGTCTCCTCCCCGAGAGGTTTCGTAGCCTTGGCATCTGGCACTGCTTGGCAGAACCACAGCCTTTCAGTCATTGAAATGACAAGCTTTGGCTTCGTCCTCTCCTTGAAAATGATACTGTGTGTGTGTGTGTGTGCTTCTTGTTTTAAATGTTGGGGACAAAGAAGAGAAGATACATGGCATGTCAGAAGCTGGCAAATGAGCTGTTGCCTTTGCTGCGCAGCCAGGAGCGTTGCTTAATGCTGTCTGTTCAATAGCTGAATGTAGTCATCTAAAATGTCCTCTGATATTCAGCTTTCAGCTGTAACCTCTTCTGTTCTTTTTGTTTTTTCCATGAGCATATAGTGCTGATGGAAGAACCTGGCTCAGTCAGTCCCCGATGCTGATCAGCTCACACCAGGGCTGCTCCCTGTGTCAGCGCTGTACAGAGCCTGCAGATCACAAGGCTCCTCTAGGCCGTATCACTGGGCTTTCCAGTTCCCACAACTTGTGGGCACCCGGGTAAAATGGATGTTTCGGGCCATACTGGAGATGCGGACAGCGGGGAGGAATACTAGCCCCAATCTGGCATTCCCACAGGGCCCAGTCCAGCTCCTGCAGCCCTTACACGTCTCCAAATACCCACTACGAGCTTCAGAATCTCTACCAGAGCTTTAAGGAGACACCTGGGAAGACAGCGCGTTAACATCTGCCCGTTCCCCCGTCACAGTCAGCCCTTTCCGTGTTATCAATCCTCGCTTACCTGCTTGGGCCGTTGGAGGTAAATCCTGCTGCTCTCTTCTTTTCCCAGGTGGTGAAAGCATGTAACGAAGGTGTCAGGAAGATGAGCCGAACAGAGCAGATGATCAGCATCCAGAAGAAACTGGAATTTAAGATCAAGGTACGAGCGTGGGCTGGTAATCCCTGCAGAGCATGACCCAGCGGCATCTGGGCATTGTGCACACATACACACTAGTAACCTGGTCACACTCTTTAGGGAGTGTCCGGTGGTGGCAGGGCCCTGCCTGGTCCATGCTGTCCTGCTCCTAAGCTGTTGGAGGGGATGGTGCCACCGCGGGCAGTGCATCCACACGTGCACCAGAATGGTGGTGGTGGTGGGTGGTCTCAAAGCACATGCACCGCAGAGGCCAGGGGCCACCCTGGAGCCAGCTGTGTTGTGCACGTACAGAGGTGTGACACTGTGTCACACCGTGACAAGGTAGCTCCTGCTCCAACATTGGTTCTGGCTCTGGCTTTTACCGCTCTTCAAAATGCAGCTCAGCTTTTGGCTGTCATTTTACATTGCAAATGACATTAAAGGAAAATTAAAGCTACAAAGTAAAACACTTCAAAGCTGGAAAATACCAAAATAGAGGCTGTCTCATAATTTCTGTTCAGCCCTGTATGATGAGCATGTGGCAGGAGTGAAGGCAGAAAGGGCAGCAGTTACGATGATATTTTCCAGTATTTCAGTCATTTAACTGGAAGTGTTTTTCTTATATTAGATGACCTTTGTACTGGGGTTCTGTTTTTTAACTTAATTGTTTATGTGATTAAAACCCCAGGCAAAGTGCTGTTGCACTTTGATTGCTTGGACAGAATCAGATCCTGGCTGAGACAGAAACCAGCAGAAACATGTAGCGAAAAGGCCAAATATAGATTTTTGGAGGTTGCAGCATCCCTGACCAGGAAGGCTCAGACAGGGGATCCCACAGGCCGTACGGGGTACAGCCTGGTGGTTAAATGCAGCACTCGGTGCTTCAGCAGCCCCGTCCTTGCTTTGGTGTTTGATCATTCTCGGGCCCCTCAGCCGTGGCCTTGTCTGAGCTCGCTAAGCGCTGTGCTGGGCTGAGGTGTGGATGACAGCGTGCACCGGCCGCTCGGCGCTGCTCTGGTCCGTCCCCTGCAGCGCGCGTTGTGGTGACGGGAGCCCCCTGCCTGCCCTTCTGCGTCTCCCGTTGCTTTCAGCATCTCGAGTGCGTAAGCCCGTGGGGCTTTGCTGCTCTTCTGATCTTTGCTGTCTTTCCCTCACGTCTAGTCCGTGCCCATCATCTCGCACTCCCGCTGGCTCCTGAAGCAGGGGGAACTGCAGCAAATGAACGGTCCAAAGACATCACGTACGCTTCGTACCAAGAAACTCTTCAGAGAAATCTACCTGTTCCTTTTCAACGACCTGCTGGTAATATGCAGGCAAATTCCCGGGTGAGTGCAGGATTTGGGTGGCACGTGGAGCACTTCAGACTTCCTGCTTGCCCACAGGTTTATCAAAGCAGTGACGTGGTGTCCCCGTCCTGTGCCAGGCACTGTTCCTCCTCCTTCAGTCAGCAGTCACCTTGCCTTTGGGTGCAGTTGGTGAGCAGTTGCTGCTCATGGCTGGCACAGCTTTCCCCAGCCCAAACTTTACTGCTGACAGGACTTCACAGACTTTGGGCCGGGTCTCCCCATATCCAAGAGCTTCTGCAGAGCAGCAGTGAGTTACATCAGCTGGTGGGCTGACCCAAGAGGGCTATCTTCCTGTTGGGCAGTGACTTTTTTTCTTCTTCTTTTTTTTTTTTTTTTGATCTCATTGCTAGCTTGAAGAGCTGCTCAGATTTAGCCAGTTAAACATCTAGAAAGCAGACCAGGAAGTCCAAGCAGTAGGAAGGGGTATAAACTTAGGCCTAAGGCTAGAGATTGTGTTTGGCATTGCGTAACCTGCCTCGGGAGGAGGAGACGGTCATCGTTCCTTGGACCATGTCTTGTGCAACTAGAGATTAGTGAAATACAGCAGCACAAACAGATGGGTCCCAGAGAACAGCACGTTCTTGGTGGCATTAACGAGACTCACCGGTAGGGAGCATCGCACCAGTCCAATGTTTCTAATAAACACATTGCCGCAGTGTCTGTATGCCTAGAAATGCTTTGCTTCTGTGGCAGCTTACATCCAGAAACCACAGAGGCATTTTACAAGTAGGAAGGGGTTAAGCTTTACAGTCCCCTCTGAGGGAGCACCATCTGTGTTTCGTGCACGGGGAGCTCAGATGCAGAGGAAGCAACTTGTTCCAGGCCATGCGGGATGCCTATGGCAGGGCGAGGAGAGGGTCTCTTGCTGTGCAGTGGGGTTTTGTAGCCACCAGCCTATCCCTGCCTGTAGCAGGACATCTTTTACTCCTCCTGCTGTACAGAAGTTCCCATTCTGTGTCCCCAGCACAGTCCTGGGTGGCTGAAGCCAAATTCTCCTGTGATAACTGCAGAGTTTTGCTAATCCTTTCTTTAAACCTCTCCCAGGGACAAGTACCAAGTGTTCGACTCAGCACCCCGGGGACTCCTTCGAGTAGAAGAGTTAGAAGACCAGGGGCAGAGCTTGGCCAACGTCTTCATCCTGAGGCTGCTGGAGAACGCGGACGACCGGGAGGTCAGCTACATGCTGAAGGCATCGTCCCAGTGAGTACGACACAGTCGCGCTGCCGGCTCTCAGCGTTGCTCTCCCGTGCGCCCTGCCTGCACAGGACCAGCCCCCAGGCCTTGCAGCATCGGGCAGGCAGAGATCTCCCTGCAGCAGCTGGGCTTAGGCCATTGCCACCAGCCCTGCAAACCCCTCCGCCCAGCACCGCTCCCCTGAGGCTGCTTTCGGTCTCTCCTGCTGAAAGGCGCTACTGAACTAGGCAGACTTTTCTCCTGAGCGGGGTATTTGGAGCATCCTGGGGAGAACAGGCGCTTTGCTTTCTGGGACAGAGGCGTCAGAAATCGGCCCCCACAGAGGAGTCCGTTTGATTTACAGCCTGTGGCACGTTCAGAGAGTAAAAGCAAGCAAGACCTAACACTGCGCAGCTATGCTGCCGCCGGCTCAGTGGGCTCGTTCACAAAGACTGCGGTCATGCCTGGTCAGCCCTGTGGAGCAACGCGGCTCCTGGCTGTGGGCAAAGGCAGGAGGAGAGGCCTCTTCCTCAGCGCCTTCTGCAGGCAACCACGATCTTGCAGCAGCCCTTGTGCTGCTCGGGGCCTCCTTGTCTCCTTGGCTACAGGTTTTCTGACTCACTGTTTTTTCACTTCAGGCTCCCAAAAGCTCAGACTGGGCAAATGATTCAACCACACTATCGCCAGCGTGACTGCTTCAGAGCTCAGGGTCTGGCTTTTTCACTGCTCCCAGTTTCTTACCAGGCGCGTGGTTTTCTAGGCACAGTATCTGCACTGTACAGGTGTATCACACAGGTGTATCTGCACCACCAGCTAAACAGCCTCTGGAGATGATGTGGGCTCTCAGCTGGATGTTGTTTTGCCCTCAGGAGGCCAGCGTTTGACATCCACGTCCCAGCCCCGACTGGGATCCTTGCCCAGCTCCTGCTGCAGGCCTTGGTTTGCACCCTGAGCCCTCACCACGGTGCAGTGCCTGGATCAGGAGGACGAGCCCGCAGCACGGCAAGCAACTGCATCTGCCCTCCAAACACGTGACTGTAGCTTTGCTGTACTGAAAATAGAGACGTCAGTCACGTTATGCAGGGCAAACACATTTGATGTCCACGAGACTGAGCTGTGCAGAGACCAATAAACCAGGCCAGGGTCCATCTCAGCTCAGGGGAGGCGATTGCATTTCTGCGCTTCGGCGTCCTGCCCTGTCTGCTGACAGCCACAGCGAGGCCCAGCACACGGCTTGCCAGCAGGGCTCTGTGTGCTGAGATGCAGTGTAGCGATTGCTGAAGGCTGCTGTTCCCAAGCTTCAGGGATGCTGTGGGCACAAACCAGTAGTTTGGGTGTAGAAAACTGAAGAATTGCTAGAGGGAGGCGGATACCGTGCAGAGCTTAGTGCGTCTGGGTCGCAGGGCTGAGAGGAGCCAGCGGCTGCCGGGCGGCTCCGAAGGGCCCTGCAAGGAGCTGCGTGCGAGGCCGCCAGCCCAGCCTGCAGCCGGGGCCACGACTGCGCCGAGACCCTCGGTGGGGCTGATCTCTGTGTGGCCCTGCTCAGCGCACGGGGCCCTCACGCTGCACCTCGCTGTGGCACGAGGGGCTGCCGCAGGGGGATTCACTGGTCCTTGGTGCTGCCGTTCAGCCCAAAGCACAAGGTGTTCCCAGCCCTGCGGATCAGCCTGTCGGCGCTCGTCCTTCACATCTCCCTTTTAGGCCTCTCCTCCCAGAGGACGCTCTGGTGGCTTTAGATGTGTGTCAAGTTCAGGTTTTAAAACTGCCATCCAAGGAGGCAGAAAATTCTGGCTCCCTCGGGGCCGGGGCGGAGGTGGCAGAGCTGCTGCTGGAGGCAGAAGCTGCAGCGTTGCCAAGCAGGGCTGGCAGAGGCCTCGAGGGAGCGCCAATGCTTGGGCTTCTCCAGCGCCTGTGAAACCTTCACCCTCCTGCTGCAGGCAGGGTTTCGCGTTCAGTAACAGCGTGCTGGATCTAGCAACGCGTTCACACGGCGCTGTCGTCTCATCCGCTGCCAAGCGAGCGGTACCCTTGATACACTGCAACGTTCGTCTGCAAACGAACTCATCCGCTCTGCCCTTGAAACGTTCCCACACAGCGACTGTGGGAAGAGATGGTTCCTCTAGCTGCGTTTCCCCGGGAGAAGCAGCTCCTGTTGATCCAGCCGAGCCAGGAGCTGCCTTTGCTGCCCAGGGCTCAAAGGAGGCCGGGCCGCTGTTGCTGCCGCCGGCGCTCTGGAGCCGTGCTGCTCCCCAGAGGCAGCGCCTGCCGCCCGCGGGCACAGCCGGCCTGGGCACAGCCGGCCTGGGCACCGTGGCCGCACCGCGCGTTCTGCTCACCTGAAAAGCGGCGGAGCCGGCAGGGCACCGGCACGTCAGCTCTAACCTCGGCCTTCCCCTCCAAACGGCCACCAGGATGCCCCCTGCAGGTCCAGCAGCCCCGACAGGTCCAGGACCCCGGGGGACAGGCGTGGAAGGGCTGGGAGAGGAGGAATTAGGAGTGGAGGGCTGCCTGGGAGATCCAGGGTCCCTAGGACCATCTCAAGCTCACAGCCTCTGTTTGTCTTCTCTGTCCAGGAGCGAGATGAAACGCTGGATGATTTCGTTAGCCCCGAACCGGAGAACCAAGTTTGTTTCATTTACGTCCAGACTCGTTGGTAAGAGACAACACGGGGCCTGGGGAGCAATTCACCCCTGCCCCAGAGCACCTTCTTCTCCCCCAGCCTCCTCTCCCTGGGTGCCCCTTGTCCTTCCGCCGTTGACGCAGCTCGTCCCTGTGCCTGGCCTTGACCTTGCTCCCCTGCAGCTGGGGTGGTGCCAGTGCTCCCCATCCCTCCCAAACAGCAGGAGGCTCGCACCAGCGAGCTGCTCGTACACGCGCTTCTCCAGGCCCTGCTGCTAGGGTCCCCCTTGGCCTCCACGGCTCTGGCAGCTTCAGCTCTAGGCACCCGTCAGGGCCTGCAGCCGGCTGGCGGGGCCGTTTGCAGAGCACTGCACCCACCTCCGCCCTGCGGGCCCCCTGCGGGCTCCTGCCTCGCTGTCCCTCACCCCTGCCCCGTCGCTTGGCAGACTGCCCGCAGATCCAGTGTGTCCACCCGTACATGGCCCAGGAGCCGGACGAGCTCTCCTTGGAGCTGGCGGACGTCCTCAACATCCTGGACAAGACAGACGACGGTAAGGGCGAGGGCCGGGCCTGGGGGCCCTGCTGGAGGGCAGGGCTTTGCTGTAGGCAGTCGGGGAGTTGCTCCCTCGCCTGATGCTTGGCAAAGCCACCCTGACTGTAACCAGGGCTGTTCTTACCTTGCTGCCGCTTCGCGTCCACCTGGCCCGGCTGGGGAACTCGGTCACGTTGGCTCCCTGCCGGGGGTCGCTCCTGTGGCGGCAGGGGCTCCGCGGGGAGCTGAGCGGCTGCTCTCTCCTCGCGTCCCTTTACCCGGCTGCCCAGACGCGGCGCTGCTTGGGCCAGCTGCGTTTACGAGCCGGGTCTCCTCCAGCACAGGCTGCCCAGTGCTGGAGGCGGCTTCCCGAAAGCCCTGGCAGCTCCGGAGGCGTTTTCACGCGCGGCTGTCCCGGCACAGGCGCGAGGGCCGGTCCTTCCCGATTTATCCCCTTCTCCATCTCCGCTCAGGTTGGATATTTGGGGAACGTCTTCACGACCAAGAGAGGGGCTGGTTCCCCAGTTCTATGGGGGAGGAGATCCTGAACCCCAAAATCCGAGCCCAGAACTTGAAGGAATGCTTCCGGGTGCACAAGTCGGACGACAGCCAGCGGAAGAAACTGGGCAGCCGGAATCGCCAGTGACCGCCGGCGTCCCCGGGCGCCTCTGGCTCTGGGCGAGGGCAGAGCGCAGAGGCTGCCGGCCGGCGGGACGCGGCAGCGCCCGCGGGGCCCGGCTGAGCGCGGGGCCCCCCGAGCAACCCGACTCCGGTTCCTGGGCTCCCCCGCGCAGCGCCAATCCTGCCCTGGAGACCAGCGCTTTGAACCGGCTAAAACAACCCTCCCCAGACGCGCTGCAACTCCGGAGAGCGTCGCCCGGGCCGAGCGCCCGCGCGCTTGGGGCTCCCCTAACGCTGCCCTTCGGGGACGGAAACCGCGGCCGTCGGCACCGTGGCTGGGACGCATCCCCCAGGCATCCTGCTTCCGCGGGGCCCCTTTCGAGGGCCGACCCTGCACCTGCTCCTGGCCAAACGCCCCCCCCCCGAAGCCTGGCCTCGCCGCCCTGACCCACGTCGCTGCCCTCCCGAACGCCTCCGGGCACATCCGGGAGCTGCCTCGAGGCTCCCGGCGCGGCGCCCCCCCCTTCCCGAGCCTCCGTGGGCCGCCCGGCGCCCGCCGCTCTCTGCTTCGGAGCGCACCGAGGGACACGGGGAGCGCCGGCGCGCCCGGGCGAGCGACCCGCTGTGGAAACCTCCCGGGTCGGCCCCAGCCGACGAGGAGCCCGCGGGAGCCGAGGGGGCGACGCGAGCCCCGGAGCCCGTCCCGGGGGCGGTGGGAAGGCCCCGCCGGCGCTGCCCGCGCGCCCAGGCTCGCCTCCGTGTACATAAGCGAATCCCCTGCCGCCAGCGGAGCCGGGTGATCGCTGCTGCCGGCCGTGGCGCTGAGCATCGCATGGAGCCCAGGGCGCCGAGAGCGGCCGGGGGGGAGCGCGATGCCCCCGCCGCCTGCCGCAGCCGCCTGCCGTTGGAGTGGCCCCGCGCCCGGCCCGGCCCAGGGCCCCCTCCCTCCTCGCGGCCGCCGGCGCCCTCGGCGATCAGCGGTGGTTCGGCCTCTTTCCGCGGCGGAGCCTTCCAGGCGCCGCCGTACGCGCGGGCCGATGCAGCCCCGCGCGGGGCCGGAGCGGCGGCTGCGGGGAGCAGCGGTGGGAGCCGGCCTGGAGGACAGGAGGGGCTGCAGGCTGGGGGCGTGGTGTGGGGAGGGCTGTACTGCCCTGGGGCCTGTCCGCAGTGGTGCCGCAGCCTAGGGCAACAGCCCGCGGGGCTGTACCCCCCCGGCCGCCTGTAATGCCCCAAGCAGGGGGCCGGGCTGTCGCTGGGGGGGGCCATATGCTAGCTGGAGGCTCCCAGCCCAGGAAGAGGATGCACCCCAAATGGGGCCACCCCACAACACCCCCCCACGGCCAGCTTTACCAGTACAACCGAACTTCCAGCTCAGGGCACGGACCTCACAGCGGCTGCAAATTCTCTAGCGCAGGACGCAGGGGGGCTCCAGCTACAGGAGCGAGCGCGGTCAGCACAGCCCACGGCCTCCGGCTGCGCAGCACAGCAACGGGCCCAGGCCTGCCGGCACCCTCGGGCGTTTCTCACTGTACAGGAACAGTCGCTCACCTGGCAGAGCACCGGCTGATGTGGGTGTCCCGGAGCGGAGGGACCCGGGGCTGCCCCGCGACCCGCTCCCAGCCCTTCTCGCTCCGCGGGGACTCGCCGCTACCCCGAGGGGGAGGCACAGCGGGGGCCGCGAGCCCCCGGCCGCCCCGGCGGACAGCAGGGACCTTCTCGTCGTCTCGTTTTCCTTGTGATGAAATATAGCTGAGCAAGCCAGCGCCAGGGCGGCCGCCGCCTCTTCTTCCCGCGCCGCGCGGCCGGGGCGGCCCGGCCTCCGCGGGGACCCCCGGGCGGCAGGCGGGCAGCAGCCGGCCCGGCCCCGAGGGCGGACGCGGGCAGGACACAAAGGGGTCGCGGGAGGGAAAAAGCCTTTATTGAGCTCAGGAGGCCGAAAACTTCCTCAGCGTGATGACGACCAAGGCCACGAGCACGGAGGTGCCCAGGAGGGAGGCGATGACGATGGCCCCGATGGCTCCCGGCCCCAGCGACCCTGCGGGGACAGAGGAGAGGGCAGGTGTGAGGGCAGTGGGTGTCACCCCAGCTCCCGCACCGCCCCACACCGCCCCGGAGGAGGTGACGGGCCCACGGAGCACGGTGGGGGGTGGGGTCCCGGGGGGCAGCGCACCGTCACCAGCGTCCAGGCGGTGGAGGTGGGTGGTGTCCTCAGGCTCCAGCTCGGCGGTGCGCGGCGGGAGGCCGGTGGTGTCGGGGAGCCGGGCGCCGGCGGTGCTGGCGTCGAAGGGGCCGGCTCCCGAGGGCAGCTCGGGCGGCTCGTTCCACAGCGTGGGCACCGGCCCCTGCGGGTACTCTGCTGGGAGACAAGCGCCGCGCCATCACCCCCGGGCGTGCCGAGGGTCCGGGACGGATGGACAGACGGCAACTGGGGGGAGAGGGTGGAAAGCCCTGCAGGGAGCAAAGGAAAAGCAGGCCCCCCCTCCGCAGGGGCAGGGACAGCCAGAGCTGCTGCCTGTGGCCCCGGGTGCAGCGGTGGACAGGGTGGCTGACAAGGTGGCTGACGAGAGGGAAAAACCTGCCCAGGCCCCTCTCGTTCCCTACACATGGGGCAGGAAACCTGCAAGCACAAAGGGGAGGAGAAAGCCGGGGGGAAGGAGAAGAGGGCTGGAAAAAGGAGCCGGGAGCTCCCCAGACGACAACCGCGTGACCCTGTTTGGGCTAGCAGGGTGACACTCAGGGGGGCAACGTGGGAGCGTCCCGCAGGCCCGCTGCCCGGGTGCTGCACGGGACAGGGCTCCCCGGCCGGGAGCCCCGGGGGGGGGATGGAAGGGGAGCCGCGCTCCGCCTACCCTTCCGACTTTCGTCCCGTTATTTCCCCAGGAGGTCGGAGCCAGCAGGGGCCGAGGCAAGGGCTCCCCGTCAACACCCATCTTGTTCGGAGGGGCCCAGGGGTCCCGGCGTGAGGGGGAGACATTCCTCAGCTCCCTGCCAAAACCACTGGGAATGTCGCACCGGGGCGGGAAAAATATAAAACTGGAAGAGAAGGTCATCCGCCACACCGGCGACGGGGCTGGGGAAGAGGCTGGCGGAGGAGCCGGAGCAGAGAGCCTGACTGCCCCGTACACCCCGGCCCGCACAGCGGGGAACAGGCGGCATGGGATACACCACCCCCACAACACCGGGTCCAGCCAGTGGCTAGAGCCCTCCTGCGCCCTCCAGGACCAGCCAGGGCATGGTGGGGGGAGAAAGCTCGGGGTGATGGGTGCTAAGGGGCTCCGCGAGCCCCACAAACCCAAGGGCTGGCCCCAAAACACTCACCTGTGCCGGTTACCCAAAGCCAGCGCTAGGACTTACCAGGAGGCTCAGACAACAGAGTAGCTCCACCGTGCCTGGAGCTATCCCAGGCTGCCTGCGGCCTCAGGAACACAACAGTGTTCCAGACTACAGTCGGAAAGTCCCCTCTACAGCGATACAGGTTACCACACTTTCACTGAGGCAGCAGCCCGGTTGGCCCCACTGGCCCAAAGAGCAAGAGGGAAGGGAGATGAGCGCCTGCGCGGAGGCCTGCGCCCATCCGTCCGTAAGGCAGGCGGGAACAGCAGCGCGCGCCGGCTGGCACGTCCAGGGGAGAAGCTGGCCTGGAGACCCTCCAGCACCGGCAGCAGGGGGAAAGGGATCAGCCACAAGGGGGAAAGGGCAGCGCACAGCCACGTCCCCCTGAGCTCGGCACACCCAGGGGTACTGCACCGGAGGCGGCATCTCAGGCCGCCGGTACGAGCGCACAGGAGCTTTGGGCGCCACGACGGCTCCCCAGAAACACCCGGGCCCTGCGCAGGGCCCTGTTCGGTCCGGCCTGCAAAACCGCCCAGCAGCGCCGCGGCCTCTCGCGTCCCATCCGAGGGCTCTTCCAGAAAGTGCCATTTCCAGTGGATCACTCTTCTACAAATCCTGTGGTTTGGCTACCAGAGGACAGATCAAGAGCAAATACAGAAGTTAGTGGGTAAATTGTAGTTAAATCAACAGGGAAAGGAATCGAGCAGATCTGGGGCTATTTAGTTAGCAACGGTGGCATTAGGAGGCTGTTGGTTTAGGCACAGACCAGTATGTACCCAACACTTGCGAAGCCCCATTTCTAGGCTGCTTTGGCAAGAGCAGATGCTCCATACAGAAGAGCTACGCTCTAGTTATGACCTTCCTCGCTGTGTCAACACGACCGGCGCCAGCGCCAACACGGGAGCCATCCCGCCTGGCGAGGAGGAGATGCGGCGGGAGGAGGTCAGCACTGCCTTTCCCAAGAATGTTTTTCTCTCCCAAGCCAAAACTGCCGGGCGTAGCGGTAAGGCGGTAGCTCAGACAAACAGCAGATGCAGACACCATCCAAGGAGGCGACAGGACCTGGACAGGGTCTTCCCAACGCACCAGTCTCGAAGGCTCTGGGAAACTACCCCTCCGGCGCGACGGCTCCCTTTAGCCGGTCAGGAAACGTCTCCCCTGCTCCTGGTGCAGCTAATTCCTGAGAAAGTTATTGCAACTCTCAGACCAGGGCACAGAGCTTACTTTTAAATAGCCAAGTAAAGAGGAAACAGGTTAACTTGTTTACAGTCTCGGTGATTAAGACCTGGGCAGCGTCCTGGATAGCTTCTGGGTATGTATTTGCTTCATTTCTCTCATCTGATTAAAACACGCTTTCAGCTCGCGCTCAGAGAAAGCGCGGAGCGTGCTCAGCACAAGTCCCCTGTCCCGAGTCCTCGTGGGTTTGCCTTCCCGGCGCCTCGGCGGCGGAGGGAAACGCTCCTCCTCCTCTCAGCCCCTCCGAGCGCCTCACCGACCGCAGTCGTCGCTTCAGAACAAGCGGCAAAACCACGCGCGTGCACCAACGGCAAGGTGAAGTACTACGTTTCAACGACACCAAGCGCCACCCGCTCGGCCAAGGCTCCCTGACAGGGTCCCCTCTTCGGTGCCGGCACATCAGGACGCACGTGCGCTACCAGGCGCACGGGAAGGGAGGCGAAGCGCCAAGCAAGCGCCATCCCCAGAGAAGGCCACCAGCCGGCAGGTCTCTCCGGAGCAAGCTGCTGCCGCCTGGCAGGGCGCCTGCTCTTAACTAGCAGCGTTCTCCCCCAAAAGACTTTCCTTTGATTTCTCCCTCCTAAACTAACAGCTCGTGGCCTCGCATACCCCATTCCTGCTCCTCTGGAAAAAAGCCCAACCGTTCACCCAACTGGCCTCACGCATCCAGCTGGTTTCTTCAAAAGCCAGAGAAGTCAAACCTGCTCCCCCCACGCAGAGGCCCTCTTCAACACCACGACAGTCTCCGAGTTCACTTGGGCTAAGGACAACAGACCTCTAAAGAAGTGGTATTAAATGTCGTGCTCCCACTTCAGACCTCTGGTAAAAGCGAGGCAGGCAAACTGGAAGAACTGAGCTCGCGTTAGGTGTCAAAAGACAACACGCAACACCAGTAGTAGGACATGCCCCAGTCCAGGAATCCAAGAGGCCCCAAGGCCTCTTCTAGTTGCCCGTTTGGTACCCTGAGAGGACCAGCTGGTAGGTGCAGGCTCAGCACCCCGACCCCAGAGACCTGGATCCCAGCTCTGCTGCCGACCCTCAGCGTAACCATCACGATTCGCTCTCCTTCCTGGGCTCGCTTTGCCTGTGCGCAACGCAGGAGTCCAGTAGACCTAAGACAAAAAGAGGGAAGGACATAATGATCCGGAAGAATAAAGCTCCGTAAAGCATGGGCCTTTCCACCTGCTGCCGTTACGGCCCTCCCTCCCATGGCAAGGTGCCACTTCTGCGCTATGGCCAACGCCTCCGAGTCACGCCTCCTCCAAGGCTGCAGCCCTTCGCTGGGAAAGGGCAAGAAATGACAAACCACCAAGAAAAACGCCCCGAGTAAGCATCTCGTCTTGCGACGGATGATGCATTTTTGGGTAAGAGACATGCATTAGCTGTGCTGCCATCAAGAGCAACGTCCACTCTCTAGGAACATCCACTTTGCATCTTCAGATGGTTTATTTTCCCTGGAGTAACTCCGGTGGTGTGCGTGGTCACCGAGCAGAGGCGGTGGGGCTGCTCTGTCACGTGCAGGTAACCTCGCCATCACCCCGTTGTGGACTTCGGGCCCATGGTTTTGGGCGCTCTGCTGAGCAAGAGGATCAACTCAAGCGCAGCGAGTCTGCCAACAAGCTCACTTCCACCTACCCCCATCCCAACAGCGAAGCACAGACCAAGGGGAGCCGCCACTTCAGCGAGCACCATTGAAACACACATGGTAAAAATACCCTTTGGGAGCACTTAAAGATGTAGAACTTTGGGTTTTTTCCCTAGGGAACATAGATGGAACCTGGAAAAACATGGACTAGAAGTATTCCAGAGCTTCGCGACAGGCCACGTGGAAGATGGCACTCTTTCCCATATGTTGATGCTACAAACTCATCTTATTTTAGGAAAATATCCTTTGCACAGTACTGCGCACGCTCTCCCTCCACAGCACAGGTTAGTTATGGTTGAGGCCAAAAAAAAGAGAGAAAGGAAGGGGGAAATATCAGCTACTATTCTGCAAGGAAATAAACTCAAAGTCCTCCAAATGCTGTAGGGACATGCTGTGACTTCAGCTACACGGACTGCAGCAAGGTGCTGAGGAGACAGCCCTGAAGGCAAGCTGATGAAGCTCCAACTCCCCGGCTCAGCGAGGAGGAGGTGGGGTCGGCCATCGGCAGCAACGCGGTAGCCTACACCTCACGCTCGGGGTTTACGAGACAAGGCTGGATGATCTCCACAGGCGGTTGCTCTTCAAGGTGATCAAGCCTGAAGGATCCTTCAAGATATCCCAACCAACCAGACCCTTCCCATAATAAATTTGTCATATAACAAATACTATCTTCTGCTATACTTTTTCCTGATGCACATTGTGAAAAGAAATGCTACTGGAGTACAACTGAAGTATATTCCACACTAGCTCCAGATGAAGACGTTCACAAGCCCACATCGGACTTCGGATACAATATAGACAGCAGATGCAGAGCTCAGGCCTTGCAAAGTGTTTTTTTTTTTTTTTTTTTTTTTTTTTTTTTTT
>NW_028186564.1:267573-337358 GCF_003343005.1 Rhea americana
TTAAATAACTTCCACTTCTCTCTGAGCTCTGAACTTGTTATGTGAATTGAAATAGAAACTAGTTTTGCTCACAGACCTGTATCAGCTCTTCACAATCCCACTGTGCTGCAGCTCTAACTGCCATGTCCAGCTGGCAAGAACAGAAGCAGGAAGAATTTGGGTATGCAGAAAGCTCCTAAGCTGGGTCAGTAATTTCTGTTGCACCTACATGATGTGGACAACTGGAGTTAAAGACCCATTTTCTTCCCATGTTTGACAAACACAATATTGGAAAGAGCTCAGTAACTCAGAGAAATTCACTTTTTCCGTGGTCACACAGGAAACCAGAAGGGCTGGGCAAGAAGCCAGATCAAGGTAGACAACCCAGTGGCACTCCAAGTGTGCTCTGATGGCACGCGCAGACAGGAGATCTCTGCTGCCAGCGAGATCCTTCACATGCTGCTAAACTTCTAAACAGTTAACAGTTTTGGGTGCTATGAGGCTTTGAGTCACTCTTGTAACAAAATTAAACCTAAGGAGAAAGGGAAGAATCACTGAGGGCCTCAGGTCTGCACGACTGCCACCACCTGCACCCTGCTCTGAGGCACGCTCCACTTGGCTCCTCCGGAGGCCTCTGCGCTGGAAAGGAAGAGGTGCTGACACCAAAGGGCAGGGACTGGGTGAACTCCGCGGCCAGCAGCGGGCTGTCCGGCCCCAGGTAGCCGCGCCGGGCAAGGGGCCAGCGCAGGGATGAAAGGAGGCCTTCATAGGGAGCACAAAGGGCAGCCTGTGATGCTGCGAGGGCTGGAAGCACAAGCGTGGAGCGGTCCAGAGCGCTGCGGTGCTGGTGAATGTTAAATAAACTTGTTTACAGAAAGGCAGGGCTGCATATATACGTACAGAGACCAGAAGGCTGTCTGAATGCTCTTCCCTTCTTTCTCAGTACAAGGCAGGAAATTTCCTTTTCTAAGGAGGTGAAATGCAGGAAAAAATAATCCACTCTGCACTAAAAGCCCCCAAACTACGACAGCAGAAAGTTGTTCTGCCCCCGAGATGACTTACAACATCTGATGGTTCCCTGGTGTCCTACTTGGAGGTAGGAGAGAAGAACAGGCTTAAGAGGGCCTTGGACCTCTTCAAGGCAACCTAGAGAAAGCAAAGCCTCTCGCATGCCCCAGGATCAGAGCTGCTGGCCCTGAGGCACCCACCCCCCGTCAAAAAGTGACATGAACTCGGGAAGTTTTCGCAGAGCAAAGTAACACACAGAGGAGCACCAGCTGGGTCCAAACCACGGCTGCAACGCGCAGCCACAGGGCGAGCAGAGCGATGCTGGCAAGGCAGGGATCCAAGAGCGAGGACCCACCACTCGCAAGAAATTTAAGATAATCTGAGCAAAATTTTAGCCCTGAGAGGAAGCAGAGCAAGGCTTCACTAGAAGCGAATCCATCCTTGTGTGGGCAAGTAGAGAGTAACAGTCGAGAAAAAACCCCTTACCCGGTTTGGGGGAAGAGCAGTGCCGGGGGCCTGCGAGCGCAGGCTGCAGTTATGCGCTTAAACGATTAACGTCCCGTTACCGACAAAGCAAAGCTCAGTGTCTGAGGAGGAAAACACCCACTTTTAAGTGCTCATTTCTTAGTTTAAAGGTTCCCCAGCAAGAACACATCTGAAAAGGGAAGTGTGGGAGGGAAACAGCAGCTGCAATAATCCTGTTCTTGTGCCTGCTGATGTTCCTGCCAGGCGCAGCGGTGAATCCCCTGCTTGTGTGAGAACTCCCTCAAAGGAGTCCCCTGGCCCGCGAGGCTGCTGGCCGGGACGGCCCCGCGAGGGGACCGCGACCCGGCCTCGCTCCGCGCCCCGGAAGGCAGCGCGGGACCTGAAGGAAAGCGCCGTGCTCCCGCCCGTCGCCTCGGCCTGAGCCGCCCTCTCGCGCCCTACCAGCCCTTCAAGGAAGGCGCGAGCGCAGAAGTGCCCCGCTGCTCGGCCTGGCCGCGAGCGGACCTTCCCGGAGCTCAGGTCCGGACGGAGCGCCTCTCCGGCGCCGCCGAGCGCCTCGCGACGCCCGTCCCTGCGGGGAAACTCAAGCAGTATGAACGCACAACTCGGCTTTCCAACCTTCGCGTAGACATTGCCACGTTTCCCTCTCAAAATCCATTTGTCTGCTGCAGTGTTTTGCTGTCACAAGAAGCGGGGAAGGAGCCAGACTCCGTCCCGCGTGCCTTCGCTAGAGAAAGTGTTTCAGTTCTTTTCGTGACTGTAACTTATTCCTGCAGTTTCGAGCAGGCAGGTAGCTTGTCCCGTCACCCGCCGGGGGCACGCCATGCCGCGATCTACTGCCGCCAACGCTCCCGGAGGCGCTGCCGCTGCTCCGCTTAAGAGAAATTGCAAGGGATTTATAACATCTTCCTAACAGAAACATGGTCTCGGGATGGAAATATATTCTTACTCAGTGCTAGCTACAGACTACAAAGCTAATTTATGATTTTTCAGGTCGATTATAACTCAAATAAATACTGAAGAACATTTGGAGGGGAGGGAGAGGAGGATAGAGGTATGCAAGGGCAGGAGGACGTGGCGGATTAGTAAAAGCTCTCCTGCTCTTTCGAGCTTTAAAGGCAAACAAGGATCCTTACCTGCTAGCCCCGCGGGGACCAGGACGCCGCACAGCGTTAGCAGGACCAGGCGAAGGGCTCGGCGGTAGGGCATGGTTTTCTACAGGAAAGGCGTCGGCAGGAATTCTTAAAACTCTCCAAAGTATTAAACGACTTGGAAATTTCACTAGTATAAGAAAAACTTTGTCCAGTCAGGTCCAAAAAAAAAAAAAAAATCCCTTTGCGAGAGCAAGTAGATGGAGAGAGCGCAAAGCCCAGCAGAGACTCGCTCTCGCCGCCTTCCAGAGCGCACCTCCTCCCCGAGCCGGCTCCACCCTCCGCAGCTCGTGCCGAAAAACCCACCGGCGGCCGAGCCGTTAGGCACCCGGCCGCCCGCACACTGGCGGGTTGTTGCCCAGCCCTTCCCAAAGGGCTCGGGGACGCGTTCGAAATTCCTTCCCCCTCCAAGGCCGCCCCCCGGCGCGCGCGAGCCACCGCAAGGTTCATTAGCGGAGCTAACGCCGACAGCGAGCCAGCGGCCGCAGGGCTTTGCCGCCGCCTCCGCGTGTGGGGCGCCGGTGGGCTTTCCAGGGTGGGCACGGGCGAAGAACAAGGGCCTCAATTTTTAAGGGTAAAACGCTCTGAACTGGAGCCAGAGCAGCTCCGTGGCATCCTTGTTTTCTGGGTGTAAATACTTACAGCGGTGCACTGAGAGCCGTGTGTGGTCTCCCGTGGCGGGATCGCCTATTAAAACCCGGTAACGGTCTTCGGGAGAAGCTCCTCTGCCAGACGCGAGACCAGCACCTTCCTCAGATCTGAGCTGAACAGACGCTTTTTCTTCCTGCAAGCCTCAGCCATCCTGTCTCTCTCCTCCAAATGGACTAACGAAGAGTTAACAGCAGAGAAACTGGAGGTTTGTGCACCAACAGGAGTTTTGGGAAAGGATGAAGCATATACGAGGAACATTGCAGTTTATCACAGGACAGAAGAATTATTATTTAAGTTGGTATGAGGGTGAAACACTTTGTTTTCTTTTCAGAAGAAGAATTTGCAATTAAGTACACAAACATCCCCAATGCCAGTTCTTTACGCTCTAAAAACATGGCACGAAGTTTTGTCACGAATTTTCAGATTCACGGTTTTCTGGTAAAAGGTCTCTGCTTTTTGGCTTTCTCCAGCAGCCAGCCACACACAGTTCAGGCGCGCTTTTAAACCCTTCTGCTCAGCTGAATCCTTCGCAAAAGCACTTGGCTGTGAGAGGAGCCTGGAAAAACAAGGGCAGAGTGCTGCCGCTGCTGGGAAGCGGAGTTAGGACGCGACTTTCACTGAAACGTGCTCAGAAGAGACCTCCGAGGTCTCCAACAGATCCAGCGCTACCTTTCAAACCTTGACCACAGCCGCGTTGGCTTCCCAGGCTCACGTCCCGCCCGAAAAGCGGACGGAAGCCTAGCACAAACACGTACGAGCTGCAGATGCGAAGTTGTAGCTTCTGTCTTTCCCCTCCCTCTCGATCCGAACCACCTTCACTGCTCTCGGCACCGGCCGCTACGCAGGGAGGAGGTGACAGGGCAGGCACCGGCACGCGCGGTCTGAAACGCCAGCGCGATGCCTCTGCGCTGAGGGCAGAGTCAGAGTATTAAAGTGTTTAAGAACAAGATCTTCCCCTCTGGCCCATTATCCACAACTCTCAGAGGCCAGGCAAGGGCCCTTGGGTTCGACAAATTAGTGCGCATTTTTCCTGCTGTTTTTTTTTTTTTTTTTACCTTTTCATTTAGCAAGTGCTAAATGGTTCCTTTCGTCCTCCCCATCTGAGCTGGGAGTTAGCACGCTTTGGCTTGCTTGTTACACAGTAAGCAGTATTCCAAAATTAGGTTGTAGAAATCAGATCGTACCATTAAAAAAAAAAAAAAAGGCATCTATGAGCAAGATACTTACATGCTAACAAATTAGGATATTAAAACAAAATTTGCAACGCAGGCATGTACTGTTCTCTCCAAGACAGCAGCTAAACATAACGCAGAACTACTGCATCAGTTATTCACGGACTCGGTCTTTGTGGACACGTGAATGCGAGAAGGACATTTATCAACAACCTTTACTGCGATTTTCCACACAAAAAACAAGGAAAAAAAAGGAAAATAGGATTTTATCTGAAAAACAGCCTACAAGGTGTCTCCGTGGGCATTACAGTAGACAGGAGAGATAAACCTCTCATTTAGGGAAGGGAACTGGGGTGGGTGGGGTGGTTGCTGGCTACTGGTTACTTACTACTGGCTGAGCGTGTTTTTAATAACAGAAAACCGGCCACGGCTTGATCTCTCCTGTATAAACAACACGAGTGTGAATGCACATGTTTCTGTACACAGAGAGGGGGGGGAGAAATCAAAGCTTTCCTGTCAAAATTTTCCAATCTCAACTTACTGGTGTTTATTTGAACTCTAAAATTATCAAGTAGAAAAAACCCACCGGTATTCCTCACCAGGGAAGGAATAAAGCAGCAGTTGTTGCTCCACATCCTGTGTATTTGCTTGTTGTTTCTTGATGAAAACTGACGAGAGTCGAGTTTGGGGCCAGTTTTAGCACCAGGAATTATCTCAAAACTCAGCTTTGACAAAAGCAAGCAGAAAATTTGCTCTCAGATATAATACAACCAGGTTTTATTTAAGTTCTCTCTTTTTCCCCTCCCCCCCCAACACTGGCAAAAGTTCAGAGGGAGTTTAAAGTTTTGTAAACATTTTAACTACCCCTCTTCCCCCTTTTATGAATTTACAAAGCAAAGGAGACAGGGAGACCAGATTTCCAACAGTTCCAAGTCTCTCCATGCTATTGGATCCAAAAACTATATACAAGTCTGCAGCAGTCTCTGTATAGTTACTGTACATGTTTGGGGGCAGGGGGAAGAGAGAGGAGGAAGAGGAGGAGGGGAAGGTGACCCCAAAAAAATAATGAATAAACCAAACAAAATAAAATCCAAAGCCAAACTGCTCTTTAGCAACTCGAACTGTTTTCTTTAGGCAGTGATGACAGAGAAAGACAGACACCTTCATACACCTCCACCAAAACTAGCTTATCTCCCTTGGCAGGTTATAACCCTCTGGGAACGGGAGATGGGACCAGGGGGTTGAAAGTAAGTGCATTTGGCAGTTTTAGTTGTCTATTTTGTGGCGTGTGGGGGTAGTGGAGAGGGGAGGATGGTGTTAAGTCTTCTGGTGAGAGAGGAAGGTTACGACTCCATAAATATTTAGACATTATGGATCCATGTGAAAGCGTGTGAAGTAATTTAAGGTGTAGAAGATAAGCAGGCTATCATTGCACATAGCTTCGCCCTCCAGTCTCTCTTCATTGCAAAAGGGCACCTCTGTCCTTTAACCTAAGCTCTGTTGTTTGAAACGACAACAGGCTGAGACTGCTCAGGTAAATATTTGAAAGCCAGTGTTCACCCTCACCAAAGACTAAAGATCCACATGGAGAGATCCTACTGTCTCTTAAACGAGACAAATTTGCAGGAAGAAGAGCCCAAAATAAACTGGTCCTAACCATCAGAAGGTAGCATTGAAGAGATAAATTCAACCTGAAAGAGAAGAAATGCCACCTCCCTTTTCCCACAAGTCCCCACTTCTCCAGGAATGCTGGAGTATGCTGACAGGACACACTACCAGCTTCAGCATCACCACCTAATGAAGACAGACTCGAGCTTTCCCTCCAAAAATAATGTGCTGAGAAGGGCTGGCAGGGGGTGTGCAACTTCAAACCAACCCAAGCTAAACTGCGCCTGCCACCACCCCTCTCCTGCTGTTGCCAGTTCTAAGGTTAGCTTATGAATGCAACTCCTGGCTTGGGAGAGCACCTCTTGCCCTGATGGAGCGCGGAAGTCAGTATCTGTGTGGCATTTTGGTTTTGACCAACATCTGTTAACCACAAACTCTCTCTTTCTCTTCCTCTCTCTCTCTCTCTCCGTGACTGCACATGTTGGATGTGGTAAGAGTAACCAGAAGAGGGAAGCAACTGTTTGCAGAATCCCAATTGATTTTTTCCAGGTATGTCAGCAGAAGAAATCACAGCACAGTGAAAGCTTGCTGCCCAAATCAGCCTTGTTGTGAACAAATCCTATCTCCCACCCACCCAGGACTTGGAGCAAAGTCCATGCATCTATAGGCTGACGGTAAGAACAACGCCTGTGTAGTCCTGGGCAGAAAAGGGTTTGCTGGGGCTACAGGAAGCAGCCTGAGATGATTCTGTGATTCACTGCAAGGCAAAGAAGAACACATGGTGGAGAGTACTGTGTCCAAGACGGAGAATCCATGGTTAACAGATGCAGGAAAAGCCAGTTGATTTGCACATGCTCAGTAGTCTTCCAAAGTCTCTATTTCTCCCATATTGAGCCGCTCTGATGAGGCATTCACTGAAAACCCTATAAAACAAAGACAACTGGTGTTAAAGATCCGGATGTGATGTATTGTATATGCTGCAACATATCTGTTTATGTAGCAGCTCTTTAAGACAAAGTAACACATAACAAAAACTGATAGGAAATTCATTAAGGCTAGGTAGAATGACTCAAATTGAAATTATATAAAAATCAAAGATGACCAATCACATATTTAGATAAAAGTATCACTTGGTCTTTAAAGACAGATCAGCAGAAACCGGGTTTCAACTTTAAAGATGGCATCTGCAGAGCTAACTTGGTATCTGGGCACAGCGGAGATATGGCTGAGCAACATCGTGGAAGGGAACATATTTGAGTCAACTGGCACTTGGAAGTGCCTATCAGCACACAGGTGGTACTTGGTTGGTCCAGGAAGCTAAACCAGTTGCTTTTTGAATTCAGACTCCCAGTGTTGACTATGCTGCTCAACACTTCTGGGGGCACGATTAACTCCAGCTGGAGCTGTTCTACTCTTAGTTTAAATCTAACTATGTATTTGATAAATTTAGTGAAAATTCCACACATTTCCATGCTTTTTACAATCTCCAAACACTGCTCAGGGGTACAACCTGAGAAAGTACAATGCTGCATGCTGCTCTCTAGGTGGCTGAAGATATACCCGAACTTCTACCGATCACTAACTGTACATTACAATGATACACGTGAGACACGAGCAAAAAAAAGGCAATACATCTTTTACAAAGGAAAAATCCCAATGGTAGAGTGTAACTTTTGCATAGAAATTCTATGCAAAGTTTTTTTTTTTCATAGACTGTAGCTAAATCTAAAATGAGCATTTCTTTGTCTCCATTGGCTTGTTCTGTGCTAGAGAACAAACCACTTTTCACAGCCATTATCCTCAACAGATACCAAGTGCTCTGTTCAGTAGGTTTAAGGAAACCATTCTGGCTCCCTCTGGTGGCACTCTTCCCTAGAAATTTTTGGAATTATTTTGCGGTGAGTAGTATTCATTTTTATGAAATTGCACATGTTAGTTCCCTTACGGTTGCAGCTTCATGTATAATCATGATTTCTTAATAATGCAACATGAGCAGATTTTAACAGACATTTTTCCATAAATGTTGTAAGGGCAGATTAACTATCATCCTCATCTCATAAAAACTAAACTGAGTAGGGGGAGAAAGGGAAAAGTATTAATGGCATCTGCATCTTTATTGCTTCTAGGTCAAGACTTGTGACCAGATTTGGTCTGCATTCCCCTGCCCCTAGGAAGAGCTTTACTGCCTTTTCTAAGATGGTGAGTTCATGTAGAAAAATTAGGAAGACAAAGTTAAGTCTTATGAAGCTGTTCCAGAAGAAAAAAAACAGAAAACATGTGCTTTGCTTTTATAAACATTTCATATAAATGTCAAAAATACTTAGCATGAATTCAATAAAATAAGCATAGGCCAACTCAAAGCAGAAGAGAGTTTGACATCCCTGAACTACTTAGGTTTCCAAATAACAACCAAGGCATTAAATAGCTCTCCACAATCAAAATTGAAAATAAACAAATATCTCCTTTTATTAACTATGTATATATACACATTATTAAAAAAGCAGATCACTGTAGAGAGCGAGCTTTTTACGGGCAAAATGTGAAATGTCTTACTATGCAAGAAGCTTTCATGCTACCAACCACCTTTACTTGCTTTCAATCATAAGAAGATACAAGTTATCACCATTATACCACATAAATGCCAAACATATCTGGGATCATCATTTATTCCAACAGCACCCTTAAAGATCCAGGGTATCTGAAGGGATAGCCTTATGTCCATGATAGGCAGCTTCCTCCATATCAGAGAACAAAAATTCCCAACATACAAAAACTTGGTCTTTAACATCTTCTGGAAAAGTTGCTTTTCATCTCTTAAAACAGGTGAGCAATGCTAATGAATACAGGCATGTTTAAACAAGGCAAATACAATCTTTCCCCCTACTATACATGACCTTTTTCCCTTGGAAACTTCTAAGCTCATTCTGAACTTCTTCCTAAAAACTACAGCCTGCCACATAGACTTCCTGATTTTTCAGACTATTTTCTACATTTTTCCCTCCCTCACTGAGGAAGGAGGACATATTGGAAGTGAGCCTTGTGCTTGATATCAAGACTTAATAACTAGAATTAAGATTTTCCTCTAGAAGACCCTTGTTCTTTCTTTACTGCCTGCACCTGGGCAAACAAGTTACAAGGGACTCCTCTAATCAGGAAGTGGAATCACTGATTTACATCAGTGTATTCTACATGATACTGTACTCTGGCCCAAACTGCCCCTAGCAGCAACAGGAATATTAGACAAAATTTTTCCACAAATCTGAAGCATTATTAAAAGAATTCTTACACTGAAATACAGACTCTAAATGTTCATCTTTCACCTTTTCTGTTTTAATTCAATGGTTACATTTAGATGAACAAGATTTCTACATTCCACAAGGCTTCCCCCTGCCATCCCCAAAACATTAACCTTGAAAAAAATTAAAACTGACCTAGCAAGCTGGGATCTGCGCGAACCATCTTCTGTTTCTTCTTTTTCTTCCCACTCTGCACAGCCTCAAAATTGGATTGCTGGTTGTTGCTCTGATTGGTCTGAAAGACCGAATGTAGCGAACTGTGGTTCATCCCCCACACAGAATCCTAGAACGAAAACAAGTACAAAATTACAAAATGGAATTAAGCTTATTTATACTGAAAACATTCAGAGCCCCCAAAGCACTTCCTGTATCACCTCTCTCCAAAGCATACTGGCCAGCCCAAGTCACTATTTGATCTGCAACTGGCCTCAACTATTATTTAGTTACAAAGGATGAATGATTCTGCAATAAATACTTGAAATTTGCTTTTTTCTCCCTCAGCATTTCACATCACCTCTAGCATCTTGCTTATGCTCCTGTCACACTAGCAGAAATCCAGACTCTTCAGATTCCCAGATAACATCTATTTGCTTCTAACTATAGCAAGTAAGATTTACCTGTTGCTGCTGCTGTTGCCGTTGCTGACTGGCTTTCTGTTTGGCACGGCGCTCAAGAAACTGCTTGGCAAACTCCTTAGCCTCAGGAGTATCTCCAAGATAGGCTCTGATGTAATCATGGACCTCATAGGGAGACTCTACTTCCTTTAGGAAGGAAACAAACGTGGGAACTGCAAGAGAAGATGGCCGTGAGAGAATGTGTGCAGACGTGTGAACCCGTACAGGCAAAAACCCACAAGGTTTGGATTTCTGTTTCAAATACTTGCCAACCTAGCGGCCACAGCAAATGGCTTGCCCTTTTAGGCTCCCTACAGCAGAGCCCTAAAATGTGTTTCACTTACTTTACAGGCAAAGCAAGAATAAGACAGACTAAGCTAATGTGATGAGAAGGCAAATCAAACTGGCAGTCCTAAGGGTACATTAGCCCATTAGCTTTAGACACTGCCAGTTCGGAAGCTAATTCAAAGTTAATGCCAGGCCCAAATGAAAATATTCTCGTTAGTGCTGTCATCAATGCATTTTCTTTTTTGGCTGAAGCACAGCAGGGCACAGTCCACAGTGACTGACCTGACCTGCAAACAACTGAAGTTCAACAGTGAGCACACCTACAAGCCTCCTTCACCACCTGTTGTCTTTAGAAGACTTTTGTTGGGCTGCATTACTGAACACAGAGAAGGGCAAAGCAAATCACAAAGACACCACAGCAACAGCTTTTCACCTGTGACAACATATCTCTGAAAGCACAGAAGCTCACCGCAGATGTGAGACACCTGGCAGCACTACAGAGCCACAGCCTCCCTTCAGACACTGGAGGCAACTAGTTGGTTTATCACAGATCAGGCCAACAAGGTTCTTAGAGCATATATGGGCTGCAGAGGAGGAGAAAAGCTGGAACTGAGAGGTGCAAACCTAGCTCTTGGGGCAGCTTTTTCTCCAGCCAGGCTTGAGAGCCCCACAGAACCACAACTTTGCAGCACGTGGATACTAGAGCACAGGGATCTGCAATTTCCAAGCAACCAGTTTTACCAAAAGACCAAAAAACTACCCCACAATAAGCACACCACCAGCTTTATAGGGAGACATATGATAATTTTGCCTGCACTTAAAAATCAACTAGATCCTTATCACTTATCTGATACTGCTTCCACCAACAAGAAAACTTATCAGCTGGGCTTTAGATGACAGATTTTAAAACTAGTTCCAGTTCCAATTGATTTTTAGCATTTAACCTACTGAAAACCATGGAGAAGAAGATATAACAGTTCTTAGGATCACCCTTTAGAAATTATGCCATTTTGTTGACTACATTGCAAAATTACTTTAACTAAATGTCATTACTTTTCCTCAGAATTATCTACTCAGCAGACCAATGTGATACTGTTTGTCATGCAGCACCACAGCGAAGCATTTCCATTCCTGACTGCCTCTTACCATCTAAGTTATTGGCTGTGTTGAGTGCATGAAGCATCTGTTCACACCACTGAGTGAATCCATCCTGGGCTTTATTAACCCCCTGGAACAACTTCAACAGCTTCTCCTCTTCTTCCACCTTCTTGTTTTGTCTACTTGTAATACCTACAGATTTACTGAGATAAAGAAAAAACAGACAATACTACAGTTACAAACTATGAGACTTACCAACAGTACAGTATACAGTCTAGCACTAAAACACTCACTAATTTACAAGAGGCAAGTGCTGTTTAAGAACCAACTCATTTTCCAAATAGATGCCGAAGTAATTTGTGACTGATCACCTATTAGCTATTTTTTTCGTCAAAAGGGATCCTGAGTGACACACAATAAAGGAAAATACACAAAGATGCTATAATTGCTTAGCGGTCATCTCAGGACCAGTAGCCTTTCTTTGCAAAAGCTCCTTCCCCAGTTCCTACCTGAGGCTGGCATTGCTTTTGTTTTTATTGGTCGAGTTACGAGGTCCCACTTCCTTCACTGCATCATCCCAGAAACCCATGTTTGAGTTTTTGGTATCAGCATTACTCCAGATGCTACTGACTAGGTCAGATGCCCACTGGTTGCTGGGATTAGTGTTTAGGGAGCCCCACACTGAATTCCCAATGCTGGTGTGCAGGTTAGAGTGCTGTTGAAACATAACAAAGAGATCCTGGTTATTAACACCAGACCTGGCAAAACAGTAATGAACTGACATGGAGAACTGTCACGTACTGTTTCCCTCCATGTATTGATAAGACAAACACTATTCATACCGTAGTATTTCTGACTCTGTTCGGCTGCTGGTGCTGCTGTTGCTGCTGTTTCTGCATCTGCCTTGCCTCTTCCTGCTGTATCTCCAGCAGGGACTTGGTGGTGCCTGTTGGTTTGGTGACATTACCCCAGCCTGACAGTTTTTGCTGCTGTTGTTGCTGCTGTTGCTGGAGGGCTTTCATTAGTTCACGCTGTTGACGTCTTTGCTGTTGCATGCAAGAAAAACCCTTGGTTACACTTTCAGGAAATCACCGCTATTCAGAATTCCAGCAGGGAAATTGATTTTAAACAGCTTTCAGTTTCTTCTGTAGAAGTTTGGCTGACCTAACATTATTTTAGTGCTGTTACAGATCCTCCAAGAAGGGAGATGCTAAGTGTGACTACCAAAGGTAAACTGTTTATTAGCTTAAGACAGAATAGTGTGCTCAACTGTTACAACTGTTGCTAGTCAGGCATTTGGGATCTTAGGGGAATACTTCCTCCTACCACTTCCCCCCCCCCCCCCTTAAATGCCCTGGTTTCATGCACAAAGCAGATTACAGCACAGGTGTGGAACATCTTTATAGTGTTTCTTGAACATGTTATACTCCTAGGATTAAAAGAAAAGAATACCACTTGTCCTCCTTTCAGGATATTTACATTAAGAGGTTATAAAAACCTTCAAATAAATACCTATTGAATCTATGATTGAAAGATAGGATTAAGTTTTACCAGTGTTATGCTATTTCAAAAAATCATCATCTTTCTCATTCCTACCAATCACTTAATCAACAGCTAAGCAGGCATTTTGTCAAGTCCACTTTAATTAACATTACACTCCCTCAGCATCAATTTACCTCTTCTCGAAGCTGCCGTTCTCGTTCTTCCTCTAGCTTTTGGATTTCTGCCAATGACAGTGTTGTCTGGGATTGACATGCTCCTGAATTTGACTGCTGACCCCATGTTGAAGATGAAGGGAGCTAGGCCAAAAAAAAAAAAAAAAAAAAAACCTCATCAGTAAGAATTACAAAAATCTTTTAGAGACTACCACTACTAAAGTATAAACATGAAAAAAAATATAAGCCCATACGGCACAGGAAAAAGAGGGATAATCTCCTCCACCTTCAAACTTTGATAAAATATTAGAAGTCATAAAATAGTAAAAAACTTAAAATACACACTAAAAACTGTATGTTTTTCAATTGCCATCTGATGCATCAGCACCAAAGCTGTAGCATATCAAGAATAAGATCTGAAAGACAGCAATCAAATTTTGATTCCAAAGACTTTTGTTATACATTTGCATGCTTTCTGTGGAATAAATAGAAGGCAACTGTATAATACTTTTTGAAAAAGTGACTCAAATGCAGCATGGTATTTATCTGCTACAGACACATCTCAGCTGCCTTTTCCTGGAGGGAATAACCACAACCCAGTTACATTTATTCCAGTAGAACTACAGGATAAGGAACTGCAAAAGCCTTTTTGGTAGGTGTTAGCCAAACACCAGACTGACAAGACAGAGATGGCACCTCTGCATTCAGCAAACTAAGCCTTTCAGATCTATAGCAATGGATAAGTTGGTACTTAGCAATGGCCCTCACTCAGCACAGTAAAGTCGAAATTAACCTGAGAATCCCTTTTCAGCAAGCTTCTCTTGACTGAACCTGCTCCTTCCTTGTTTTGCAACCTTTTCTTCCTCATTTCTCCCGTTACTCTGATAAAGACAATTTACTCTGCCCTCCCCAGACACTTCTTCTCTCCCTGCTCTGTTCAACTCTGACTCCTCCAGTCGTCCCACATAATATATTGAAGAAGGTTAAATTGTAGACATGTGTTACCTTCATTTGTGCAAGTTGCTGCTGTTGCTGTTGTTGTTGCAACCGTCGTAAAGCCTCCTGCTGCTGCTGCCTCTGTCTCATTATTTCTTTCTGGCGCTGGAGTTCCAGCTCCTTGCGCTTTCGCTCTTCTTCTTCGAGTCGCTGCCTGGCTGCCTCTTCTTCCATGCGTAGTCGGCTTTCCTCAAGTCGCCGTTGGGCTTCCTCCTCTTCACGCGCCCACTTGGCAGCCTCCTCTTCCTTCCCAGGACACAAAGAAGAATAAAGTCTCTAAGTTGATTCAGAAAACTTAAATTACTTCAATTCTGCTATTTTAGAGATCCTGAGAGAACTGAGTGGGGCCTTTTTATCTGTGGCCTAGACCATGTTGTTCATTTATCTTTATATTTCTCAGGGTAAAAGTCCTAAAAAGCTAGTCCAGATTACCTAAAAACACAAGATTCACATCACTCCAAAGGACCAGAAACAGTTCTCTATCACCTTCCTTCTGGAAACTGTCCACCTTTCAGTCTAAGCTTCTTCTGTAGGCTTATCTTAGAGTCAAGCACTGCTGTACTTTTAACAGAACAAAGCTCGGACAGGAATAAATTGACAAAAGGCTTAGACTGAATTTGACACAGGCAGGGGAAACTCAACTGACAAGATGTGAGGCTTACTGCTCAACCCTAGAGCTACAAAGGGAAACATGCTCCTGCTAACAAGAGAACAGCTATGTGGTGGGATTGAAATGGTAATGAGCGTCTTGTTATGGAGGGCACTGAAAAAATGAGTTATTAAATAACAATTGGTAATTCTGAAATCGACCTGAAAATTAATGTGAAGTCAATCACGTTTTAAGATTAGTTTGGTTTAGGAGACTGTGACAAGATCAATTACGGAGTGGAAGCTCACGTTCTCCAGCATGAACTCCAAAGCTGACTTTTAAAGGGAAAAACTGTTAGTAATAAAGCAAGAAAAGGTGGAAGGGGCGAGGGGGACAAAAAAAATTGTTAACTTTTGGAAGCACGTATAGTCTTGGCAGAGTACAGAAAGGCTGGCAAAACAGATAACCTCAGAGGAAAGCTAATGATAACAGTTCTATGGTAAAGACCGGGAGAACGACAACTTGCAACATAAATTATTATTCTAGTAGAGTATTTTAAGTATTCAGCCTGTCTTACATAGGGAGGATTAAAAATGTTGCAAAGTCGCTTTTAAGGTTCAATATACATGAAGAAAATCCACACATTCTACAAACACCTCTTTTCCACAGGCAAGATCACATTCTGATTATTTTGTTTCAATCAGGGTACAGGTAAACAACTTATTTTATATTCACTTGATACTGTCTATGAGCTTTGCATTCCTCCACAAATACTGACGCTCTGAGACGTATGCAAGCCTCAAAGCTCATCCAGTTGTGGTTGTCCCTATAATTAAAACATAAAGATCCCTTTTGCCAATTTTCACCTGTTTACGAAGTAATTCCTCTCGCTGTCGCCTTTCCTCCTCTTCTCTTCTCCTCTCTTCCAACCTTCTAAGTGCTTCTTCCTGCTGTTGCCGTTCCTCTTCCTCCCGCTGCCGTCTTAGTGCAATTTCCTGTTCTCTTTGCCTCCTCAGGGCTTCTTCCTGAAGTTGGGAACAAAATGTCAATCTATAAATCCATTTCAAACTGCATGAAAACACAGAATACAACATAATCTGGCCATGTGAATACCTCAGTGAAAGCTTCTCTGCTCCAAGCTAAGCACCAACCAAAGCATTAAACACCAAAGAAGCTTTCTGATGCGATATGCATTTCATACATTTCAAATTCTTTTAATGAGAAAAGAAATTCAAAATCTTTACCTATCTTTCCTTTTATACAAAAAAACAAGCATGTGGAGTGAGAAAACAATTAAAGGGTGAGATTCCTCTTTGCAGTATATAGTAACTATATTTGAACATGTACATTTTGATGTGCAGATGCCTCCATAATCCCCTTTTCAGGTGTCAGAGATGGAAACTTTTCCTACACCAGGAGTTTCTATACACTGACTACTCAAAGTGAACTACAAAACTCAAACCACATCTCCAGATGCCATAAAGGTGGAGCAGCCCAGTGTACTCAAGGACAATGTTACTTTGGGAAGTCAGAGAGATGTGGAAGTCAATGAAGGGGCTTTGACTGGGCTTTCCCTAAATTATTTAAATAACTAAGGCAGTGAAAAGTCTCGAGGGCTTTGATTTTTTGCTATCCCTAGATTAAATATCTTCCAATAAATTATATTTTGTTTTCCAGATAGTAAAATTGTTTACTCTGCCTCCTTCACCTAACAAATCCACCTTCCCAACACAGAAAAACATTAGCACCCTTTCCTACTGCTCTGAAGATTAATGCAAATTTTTCCATTCTGCTTCTTGTGCTTTTAAGGATCAGGGCACAATCAGCATTTTGGGCTCCTCCATGTTGAGAAGCAGGAGCAGTACCTGTCATTTTTTTTCCACCTGCTTCTGACTTCCCCTTGCATAAAATAGTCATGCTTATTGCAGCCTTTTCGGATTTCTGAAATTCAGCAACTCTATTGAGGCCACTCTGCTTTCCATCCGTTCTTTCCACTTCGACTTATTCTTCTGGCTCAGCTCAGACTTTCTACATGTTGGACAAGGTCATTTTTAAAGCATTTGTAAGTGTATTTTCCTTTAGACAGTCAGGACTGCAATTTTATTCCTACATTTTCTGTGAGCAATGTTATGCACAGGAGTAAGGGATGCTAGTTGTGCAGCACGGAGATATCCATTCTGAACTCTTAAAATAAGGAAGGTTTCTTTCTGACAATGGCCAACTTTGGTTGTCTATAATCTAACTGTCCAGCAGAGAGAGAACATTCTTCACAACCAATCCTGTGGGACAGAAGAGCTGCAGGCTGCAAGCCAAAAATAATTCATACCCACGTGTGTCACTCAAATGGGTTGATGCTAAAGGACAAAAAGATTTTTGGTTTTTTGTTTGTTTTTTTTTTTTCCCATGAAATGTGTGATTAAGGTCTTATTCCACTAGCTGGACTTAGAAAATGGTTCACTGGCTACTGTTTTATCTATTAATTTAAGGCTTTGATTTCTCATCTTCAGAAAAGCTTCAAGCCCACACTCAGTGCCAAACCATTTTTTAAACTGGACCCATAACTGGATGAATTGGACACATGCAGTCAAGTCAAAATAATCAAGTGTCCCCAGTGCCAGCGCTGAAAGACTTCTGCTTGTTGTTTCTTCTACTGAAAAGTCGGAGAAGGTTGGGGGTGCGCGAGCCTGCGTTTTGCTTGACCAGAGATCACGCGCACAGCCAGGATCTCCGCTCACGATGCCCAGCCATGAGGCAGGCCGCGGGGACGCCCAGTGCTCGGCACTGACAGAACATGTGCTACCTGAGGGAGAAGAAAAAAAGCCACCAAATCCTCCTACGCGGCAGCAGTTCACTGCCATCTCTGCCCTACTTTCCCCTTTGGAAATGAGACCGTAAGTGCCATGAATAAAGATGCAGAGATCTCCTCGTTCCTAAGGCCTGCCAGAAGGGACACTGCTGAACGCCAGGAACGAGGGGATGTAACAAAATGGAGGTGGGGGGAAATCCGCCCCTCAAACCTGGCAACATCATGAAAAGTTGCGAACCATGTGCTTCATGAAATTTTTTCTTACTCTTCTTCATGGCTCTAGGAAAAGTTCTCTCAATTTTCGTTCCTACATCTTTTCATGGTTCAGTGGTTTTGTTTGAGCATGTGACCAAAAACATCCCCAGCTCTCCCATATTCTTTACAGAACATGGATAGGCTCCTTCCTTCAGCTCTTACTGCTCCCATGTTTATGACTGCCGACTCCACGAGAACCTAACGTTCTTTAGCATCAACCATCTATTTTTATCTAATAATTGTTTTTCAAATACACACATCTTGCCATATACACAATTTATTTCAGATATTTTAAAATATCTCACACAGAATGCTGAAGTAGCATTTCCCATTTCAAGTTAACTCTTCCTTCAGTAGGCTTTGGATTCTTAAATAAAATATTCTAGATTTTTGCAGTTGATAACAGCTGCAATTCTGCTTCCCTACGTTAAAGGCCTATAAATTTTCCAGTTTCTTGGATTTCAACTTTGTCTCAGATACTTTAAAGGGCAGCATTAAAGACATAATTGAGGAAAAACAATTATTAGCTACATGTTAAACCTCAAATTTTGTTCCTGAAAGTAATCAATCATTATAAAACAGAAAATATCACCACATCAGAAAGGGGGACGGGGAGGGAGAACAAAACAAAAATCCACACACACATCCAGGAGCTACACAAACTGCGTATTACTGTTTGCAATGCTACAGTGCAGGTAATTGATGGAAACTATGAACAGAACTGGATTCAACATCATTTGGTATGAAACTTCATCCTATAGGATTTAATCAATATATTAGTTATTTTTTTAGTTATCAGTTATTTTAAAAATTCACCATCAATAGTATATTTACTAACCTTATATACTAGTCTTTTATGCAGTATTACATCAAAAGCCTTCCTGAAGTCCAGGCAGATTAAGTCTACTGCTTCACCCCTCTCAGCTCTCACTGTCATCTCCTCAAAAGAAGTTAATCAAATTTGTTAAGCATCATCTCCTCTGTATAAGCCTGTGCTAATAAATCAGATCATCACTGACTCTACAATGCCTTCTAGTACAGAGGTCAGATTCAAATATTAGAGCAGTTTCCTTACTTTTTATAAATAATTAAATATTAAGCCCTCCTCTGGAAACAGAAACTAAACTCTTTGCTACTTTTTTAAAAAACTCTACTGCTCAGAATTAAGCATTGTGGCAATTATTCCATTGGCAACAAATTAAGACATTTGCTGTTACTGCCTTCCAACCCCATTCTCCTTCTTCCTTGTAAACAAATATTTCACGTGACAGAGAGAGAGAGAGAAAGAGAGAGAATGGGACTGTTTTGTGTACAAAGCCAAAGTGGACAAAAACTTCAGGATTTAATGGATATTTTGAACAAGTTATACACAACGGCAAAACCATTAGTCTGAAAAAAAACTTAATCCAAGGTCTATTTGAAGCCAGAATGGACGAAACTCATCGAGTTACCAAGTGGACAGCTGAAGAGTTATTTACTACTAAAACAGATCTAAAGCAATTTAATTCAGTTAAATTTGAGTATGTTATTGCTTGAATGCTATAATAAAGCCTGAACTTGAGCATTAGAGGATACTTTTCCACTGTATACCATAATGGCTTACATTAATATATCATCACATGTAAAGTAAGGAGCCATTTATTTATAGACTCTGTTCTTAATGATACCATGAAAGCTAACTACATATCACATCCAGTAAGTTCTACTGGAATACATCTGCAGAGAGAAAATCCAAACACTGAATAAATAATTAAAGTCCATAACTAATAAAACTAAAGATCTCAGAGGCTTCCCCAGAAATGTCTGATTCTTAAAGGAGAAAATATTCTTTACACCTACCAACCCAGGCAGATAAAAAATATTTATTTACTTTTTCGCTATAGTAGAAATGATACTTTATAGGGTATTTAACAACTAACTCCTTAGTGAATAAGCTCACCAAAGTGTTTGCCCTTACTCTTCATGTGCAGACTGAGACCTCAACTTTCACCATCTTACCCTCCTATTATACTCAAAGAATTCACCTTATCTTCAATATAGATTTCAGAAATAAGTGCCACAAACTTCAAGCTAATAATCTTTCCATTTCATATGCTTGTAAAGATTATGAACTTACTACAAATCCGATATGCATCCACCTACTGCAAGACCTACAGGTCCTGCCATTCATTTTAACAACCATGCTTGTCCAGCACTTCCAAACCACATCCCTTCTTAAACAACAACCAAAAAAAAGGCTCATAGAGCCCATGACATAATCCCGATCATCTTTTCCTCAAACAAAAATGCCTTTGTTAAAGATAAGCAAGTAGCAAAAATATAAGGCAGATTTTACATCAGTTTAACTCTTTTCAGTATGGCTGCCTACATTTTCTGCATGTGAAACACCTGCTCAATTCTCCAGTCTACTCTGCAACATCCCCTTATCCAAGAGTAGATTGCATACATGGTGAACGAAGATTTAACGTACAATAACTGGGCGACTAACTAAAAATCTAGTATTACTACTAAGGAGTTGGGAGGAAATATTCCATATGGAATAAAACTCCTCATCTCACCTATCAGAATCTATCTTGAAGTGAATCAGAGCCCACTTCTCAAGACTGCAGTTTGGGCTCTCAAACTTAAAAGCAAGAACAGAAAAAAAAATAATTTCATATACTTGCATGAAAAGTATTAGAACTGTCTTCATGCACACCTACCAGAGGTTAATTAGACCCCACAGGATTCTTATAGTGAGTTTATAAAATGGCAGTAGAGATGAAGTGCACTGAGGAAACTCACTTGCTTCCTGCGGGCCAGTTCTTCCTCTTCCCGTCGTTTCCTCTCATCTTCCTGCTGCCTCCTAAGTAGCTCTTCTTGTTGCCTCCGAAGCTCCTCCTGCCTTTTCCTCTCTTCTTCCTCTCGTTTGGCCCTCATTTCCACTTCTCTCCTCTCTTGCTCTAGCTACAATTCATATAAAACTACACTCAGATGCAGATAACATATTCCTACACCACTTCTTATGGCAGCTCCTGCTGAGATTATAGTAACAGGACAGATGATAAAGCATCTGGAAGATGCTTTCCTTCTTAATTGCATTTCTACCTATGAGTTTGTTGCCTGCTGGGGTCACATTCCTGCGATAAGGTCTAGAATAACTCCTAACAATCTGCTCTATAACAAATATTTCTCTAGTCAGTATTTCTACTTCAGCTTCTTACAGTAACTTCTGACTTCAGAAGCTAGCAGAGAATTGCTGTGCAGTCAGCATAAAATAATTGGTTTCTGGTAATGTACAGAATTGCACAGATTCAAACTTAGAAAAGAACTTGATACCAGAGTAGTCATGAAACAACCCCAACAATTAGGACTCTTACTACTCCCTAAACCAATTCTGGTTTAAAGCGAAAACCTGGTGTAAAGAGAAAAGAACTAAGAAAAGTGTTGGCAAACTGGCTCCTGCTCTGGGTTTGGCATAAGAACTCACAATGATCATATTTTTAAACAGAGGTGGCTAGTGAAGAGCTTTTATAAGAAATGTAAAAGTGTTACTAATTAGTTTAGAGGTCAATAGTACCTCCATGGCAACAGATTCTAAACAGCAGTCCACAAGGATTTCATTACTGGTTTGTATAACCATATTCTCTTTATGTAATTTTTAATGAAGACCTGATCACAATTGTACAGCATGACCTGAAGTTTAAAGAGCTAACAGTGTTCCACTGGCTCAAGAAACAGTTATGCTGCAAAACAATGATCCTGATTTCTTAAAATACAAAACAATTTCTGACCTTTGCAGCCTTGGCCTTCTCGAGCTGCTGAAGTTGTTCTAGAGCTGGTCCCTGAGCTGCAGTATCAATGGGCAGATCCCAGACACTGCTTCCTTCCCAGACTAGACAGTAAAGAAAACAAACATTGACAAACAACAGTAAGAACACAAACAAGAACCAATTCAAAAGGGAAAGTCTTGTGTATGCTGGCTGTTACTATATTCTGTGAACTAGAACTATGATAATACATAATTCTTAGTCAGTAGAGGGCCACCTTATCTTCCTGCAGAAGGCAGCTTACCCACTGGATCAAGGCTCCTTCCTACAAAATTCTAGACAAGAACCAGCTATCCAAATTTCTCTCATCTGGGCAAAACACCACTATAATTTAACACTCAGTCTGGATTAACTCTGGATCAAGGTGTCTGATGACCATGCAAAAATTACCGTATTCTTCACAGCTCTCAAAGGAAACTTAAACTGCAGCACTAACTAGCCTAATCAATTAAAAATACTTGTGCAGAAATAATCTCACCAAATGTCAAGTAGTAATCATGTTTGTGTCTTACCTGTAGGTTGTGAGGCTGACTGAAGTTCCCAAATTGAGCCAGTGTCCGGCACTGACACAGACCTCGTTACAGGTGGCATCATGTTCTGTTCAGATATTCTGTAATACCAACAGGAAGAGTCAACAGGCCACTTCCAGGGAGAGGAGTGCTCAGAACACGCAGTGAGATTGAGTAACTCATATTATATTTCTCTCATTCCACACATATATTTAACACAAAACTATGATGCAGACAATAGCACTTGCTTGAGGAGTTCTTGCTTATCTCATTCCTGCTGTCAAGCCCAGGGCTAAGTCAACCGCTGTACAGTTCTGTATTTGCAGCTCACAGGCTACCTGGGGAAATGGGTATTCAATGCTGCTAGAACTCAATCAGCAAGGGCATTCTGTTACTAGCACAGACTTGTCAAAAAAGTATAGTTTCAGCTGTAAGACTTTCCTCCTCATTTTCATGCCTGTTCTCTGAGGTAAAGGCTACACAAAAAGAAATCCTAAGCATCCCTCAGCTGTTCCACTTTCATGCAATCTTAGAAACCCTGTAACACTCTAACACAACGAACTCACTTGAATGGGATGGACCACAGAGGATTACAAGTATCACTACATACAAGCCAGAATATAGAATGAACAGTAATCAGTTCAAGTCTGGGCTACTCACCTGATCTTCAGGGCCTGGAACTGTTGCAAGAGAATAGCCAACTGTTGCTGCTGCTGGGATGAGAGGGCTGCTTTTTGCTGCTGAGCCAGCACCTGTGCATATTGTTGTCTTCAAAAGAGAAGCAGAAAATCACTGGTATTTGCTCACTTTATCTATATAATGCCCAAGTTGCAGCAGTTCCACATAGACTCTCCATGACTAACGCCCAATGACCTATATAATGTACATGCTAATTATTAGAAGAAACTACAGAATAGGGTCTTGGAAAGAATCAAAATACAAGAATTCCAACAAACGGCCCGCATGGACCAAGTGTCTTCTCTCCCTCAATGGTATCAACTCGTTATTGTTGTCCAATTTTTCTCTTCTAAGCCGTGTAACACCAATTCCCTTTTTTGATAAGTTACGTACAGATTGCTCATAAGCTGATCCAGCTTTGATATCTACCCATCTACACAAACCAATCTTTCCCCTCCTATATCAAAGCATCTCCTAATACAACAGCAGACCCTTGCCTTATCAGATAAGCTTATTAGCAGTATTCAAAAAAATCATAATCACAGCACACATTTTCAGTACTGCTCAAACAAGTAGTTTGCCTGACTGCTTGCTTTCCTCTGATCTCCTACGAAACAAGCTGTTAGAAACTGTCCAGAACTGAACTGTAGCTGACAACTCTGGCAAAAATAGATGATAAACTGCTTTGGCCAGCAGTTACCCACCACTGACCTTCAAAAAGGTTGAGCAAGCAGACCAAGAAAAGTTCATGGCCCTCTTCATCTCCAATTCAAGAGATGTATATCCTTTCCCCTGACTCCAAAACATCAGAAGTGCATTAGAAGGATAGCTGGGACTCAGTGTGACCATAAGAGACCTATATAGCAAACCTCAGAGTACCTATATATGATACAGAATGACTGTCAAAAATGTTCCCATAACCATTCTCTGTCCTATCCCTGTTGGCTAGTGGGGCCTCTGGAAGCTGTGGAAGCAGGCTACTGCCACTGGAGGTGCAGCACTCCCAGTCCCACTGCCCGAGGAAACAATGACAAGAAGCTGAAACTGGATGATTAAAAATGTGAAGCAAAACACAGCCACTAGAAGGTCTCTGGGACTGGCAGTCTTACTGTATCAAAAGATGCTGATACTGAAGGTGCTGCATTTGGATCAGGGCCAACTCTTGCTGTCTAGTCAGTCGCTCTTGGTCCAGCTCACCCTATATTTAGGAAAAAAAACATGGTTTTACTTTAATAGCATTACATACCAACAGTAGCATACTGTAAATGCCTAGCAAGCCATGTAAAAATTACTTTCTGCACTGAAAAGACAAAGAAAATAGAAAAATACCTCGATAACTAACCTTCAATGTCTGTGAACAAAGTTTGAGTACATAAAGATGTAATTGAAATATACAGAATTTGTACATAAGACAACAGGACCAAATCTTATGTTCACAGATGTGGCAAAATAAACACATTCTTAAATTAGAAGACTGTATTTTCACCTCTTGAAATTTTATATGCATAGATACATACACACCCATATATATACACACACATGTAAGTTCACCACAGAGCTCAACTTAGGTGCTTGGAGCACCTACATCTCCAAGACCGAGCATTTGACTTGTAAATAATTATTTTTCCGTATTTTAAAGGGTTATTTGAGTAAGGAAACTGCCACATAATTACCAGATGTGGAAGTGGTGCTGGACCTGGAGTGAAGGGAACCCTGCCCCACATTTTCATGATGTCTCCAAGCGGTTGGAAAGTCTCATCACATGCTCTCTTAACCAGCAGTGACATAGTGAAATACCCAGCCTGGAACCACTCTGCCATCTCCTGATTACTGAAAGGACCTGAAACAGTATCAACCAATACACAGGGGGGAAGGGGAAGGGAGGTCAAGATGAGCATACTAGAAATGAAAAGCATTGTTCTTGTTAAAGAGACACAGTACCTAGCATCAGTGTTTTCTGCCTTTCTCATCCACTTGCACAAACAGAAAAACATTTTATATTCAAGGCCAGAAGGCCAGCACACAAGTCTGGACCACTGGAGCGTCTATGGCATTCCTCCATATGGTCTTTATTGAAAAGCACATGACCCCTTACACTTTTCATTGGATAGAGATGGGTCAGCTCTGGGATGAAAGCTGAGGGGCCATCGTAGCATGGAGCTCAATCCAGCTAATATGCATCCCACTTTCCTCAGAGCTCAGCAGGATCCGCTAGCTAACCGTGCTAAAAACGTAACGGCTACTTCCCCAAACAAACTGCACAGATAATTAAACAGTCTTAGCTTCAACATGAGCAAATTTGAAGGGGAGAGTCTGGCCTTCAAAACCGAAGTCTATTACAGAACTTTTGCTTCTGAAATTTTGGAAATGAGCAGAGTCTCCTCTGGTTGCAAGATTACATTTTTGAAGATAATTAGGAGAGGCAGTTTTTCCTTGCTCCTCCCTAGAAATATACTTCTGTGCTCTTCCTCTCAGAGAAGCATTTCAGCCGCTTCCTTCAAAGGAGACAGTCTCCCATACTAATTCTACATACCCAACTGGAGACAAAGTCAGGACAGACAAGAAAGGTTATTTTATTAGCATGAACCAGATAATGAGCTTGGGATAAACCAGAACCAAATAAATACCAGTTTTGCAAAAATACTATCTTCATAAAAGCAAGAATGTTAGATAATTCTTGCCTTCTCTATAACAAGCATCTTTAGAAGATACTTCCGAGAGGATATGAACCCACAAGTGGTAGCCCAATAGAAAGTTATGTGGAAGCCTTCACTTCTAGGGGGTCACATTCAAGGAACTGCTTTCTCTAACGAAAAACTGATAGATCATTACTGAGTAAAAAGCATTCAGGAGCAACTAGTCTAGTTTGAAGCATACTGAGCAAATGCAAACTCTATGTTTAACATACTTCAGAGTTTTCTTTTCACCTGTTATTATTTAAGGGTGTATAATACCTGCAGGCAAGAGACCACCACAGATCTCACGATTAACACCCCCTAAAAATCCTGTCTCCAGTTTACAGCTTAGGAAGTCATCCACACTAAAGAGTGTTGATCTTTACTACACAGTGAAACACAGCAAGTAAAGAGCTTGCTCCTTAATTGTGTTTTTGGGAGGGACCTCAGCAGCTGCTAAAACAGACTTCCCAAAGAGCCTTTTCTGAAAGTAAACATGCAAGCATCTATAGAAGAGATCTGTTCCAAATTTCTGTGCAAAAATCTGAAATTACTTAAGTGAAATCTGCAAACATGAAACAGTTGGCATTATATGAACCCATAACACACATGGTTGCAAGTACAGTTGAGATAATGTGTAAACACTAGACTTGTGAAAACTTGTTTTCTGTTTTCCCTTAAAAAAAGTACAACTCCTCCTCTGAGTACTGTGTCTGGGATGAGACTGGAAAAGTGTTTTAATTGTTCTTCATTGATTTTTTTTTCAAGTTCCTCTGTCACACTTGTTTTGTTACTCTTACCATATGGAAATACGACATGATACCTAGCTTTAGTCTAACCTCAATTCAGAGAAATATGAAGTGGTGACAAAGGCTAGAACTCTAGACATGGAGCCTGCTGATGGGGGCAGTGATGGATGGAAGGATGCAGTTTCAAAACCTAATTCTAGAGTGGCAGATTTTGTGCTGCTTTTATAGAAGCAAGCTTCCGTATCTGTTGGTGGTAAGTTTGCGATGATTTTAAGTTCTGTGAAACAAAAGAGGAAGTGTAAAGGGCACAGACCTACCCTGAATTTCTCCTTGTGGATCTTTGTAGTACCACTTCTGCATCGCCTCATGGAACAACGGCATAGAGGAACCCTTTGCTCTGTGCTCTTGAATTTTTGCTGCTAGCCTTTCATCATCAAGTGCACTGTCCTGCAGATATGCCACCATTTTCTCCGCTTGCTGCAGGAGACATCAAAAAGAGCAAAACATACAAGAGTTAGTTGTATACTTATAAATTCCAAAATAAGTGCACCAAGTATAACAGGCTTGAACTATGCAGTGATACCAGAGCATACTAGGCATTCAGTGATACCAAAGCATACTAGAAATTACAGGCAACTTGAAGACTGGTGTACTTACAAGAGAAATCCTAAGCTCAATCTACCATCTTCTCAGAACGACGGTTCATGTGCTTTTCAAGTAAAGCTTTAAAACAACTTGCCTAGATGGCCCCACACAGTATTATCACAGTGATAATTAAAACAAGTATGGAAAAACTAGTGTGAAAAAAGTTCTACACCCAGTGATTGCTAAGCTTTCATGAACACAGTTTGCACTTCATTTATGAGCACATATTTTTTGTATCAGGTTTATACTTTAATGGTGTCTCTGGGAAAATTTTAAGGCTACTTGACAGCGGCCACAAGCACTAAAATCTGCAGCTCTAACACTAGGCGCAGTACTTTACTTTCCATGAAAATTATGTGGGGGGGGGGAGGGAAAGAAAAGTAGCTTCTGTATACTTTGTGGATTTAAAAGTCTAAGCTACATTTTTGCTTTAAGCTCTAAGCATCTTGCATTCCACATTCCTCCAGTCTCAAAGTTGTTTACAGCAAAGGAATTTGAAAAATTTTACCTGCTCTAGGTGTTTGAGGCCCTCTTCATCATCTGGATCAGTAGGAATATTGCCCATGCCTGGGGCAGCTGTGACAGGTGTCTGAACTGGCCGTAGAGCAGGATTTGAATTGGAAACAGGAGGAGAAAGATGAGCAGGAGAAGCTGTGTCTGAAGAAATCTGTGGCAAAGGTTGAGCAACAGAAGCCAAATCTAAAGAAAAAGCTAAAATTAGTCCATTATGTTTAACACAGACAAAAATGACTTATATAAAAGTTCCTTGTAGAAAACAACATCCAGCAATTCAAAACTAGCAAAGCAAAAAACTTTCCAGATCCAAGTATGACTGTGCATTTGTATTGTTTATAGCACAGACACACAACTTAACTTCAAGGAACAAGCAGTTTAATCCAAACAGTGCAAAACTCTTCACAGACTAGCACATCCTGTTCCATTTGCCTAGGCTAATCTGCACTGCCAGTGAGGTATATCCACAATTAGCTCATGTTTCTCTAGATTATGTTGCAAAGTAAGGTACAAGTATATCCCAAGCATATGAGGTGGCATTTCCAAAAAATCTTATTTATGTTTATACAGCAGTTGGTGAACTCAGTTTTCATCACCATAATTCAGTCCTCACACCTTAAGAGACCAAGTCTAATCACAATGAATTAGGGAAACCTATTCAACTTATCCACGAAGCACACTACCTTCCCCTCTGTTGGACATTTTGGCTGGCGGTGTATTTTCTGTTCGATTCTCTTTATCTTCTGTTTTTTCTATTCTTTCTGGGACCGACTCTTCTTTCCTTTCAAAAAGGCTAGTCTGCAGGGGGTCTTGAGGCTGAGACTTCGGTGGAGTATCTGACCTGGCAGCTGGTGAAGATGTTCGGACTGCTTCTTCTGCTGTTTCTGCAATATTGAATGATTCTGCTTAATTGGATTAAGAGAAATTCCATAGTGTAGCATACAACAGATGCATTAAGAGCCCTCCTTACCTGCCACTACTCTCTCTGTTTTCTCCCCCTCTTTCTTGGTCATCTTTTCATGATCTTTGGCTTCTTCATTGTGGCTCCCTTCAGAGTCAGATCGTTCTTCCCCTTCCTCTACAGGCCGGAAGTCCATTTCCTGCTCCTCAGGGATTGGCTCCTTCTGTACCTTCTGCAGAGTCAACATAATCATTAATAAACTACGGACATAAGAGGATATTTGCTCAAAGTGAATACCAGACCAACACAGCTTCTCACCTTTAAAGAGAGAAATGCTCCAGAGGAGTCAAATGTTCCCATTTCTTCTTCTGCATCTTCTAAGCACCATTCAGGGAGGCTGTCCCTGTCATCGTCCATACTGCCACTGCCACACCGTACTCGTCGATAACCCCGTTCATCATCTCGTTCCCGGAAATCAAATTCGAACCTCCGCCGTCGCTCCATGTGCTCTCGCCAGCCTGCAGAACGAGGGCCGTCTAAGGTGGGGGGAAAGCAACTTTACAAGACAGTCCCAAGGGGCAGTAGCTTACTTGGAAGGGTTAAGGGTTAGGGAAAAGGTGACAAACAGTGAAAGAAATTCAGAAAGCCACCACAGGGTACAATCCACCTATAAATTGGCACCTTTAAAGGAGAGGTGGAGGGTGAGGGGAGAGAGAAAAGGAGTACCTTACTAGTAAGCAGGAGATCTTCAAATATTGCCCATTGCATATTGCCCATTGCATATATACCTACATTGTAAATCACGTGGGCATTGAAAACAAGTAAGGCTAAGAAAGCTGAGCTGCATAGTCTGAAACACTACATGTTTTGTAGTATTTCAGAAATACTACTATTCTGGCACTACAGCACCAAAATAAGACCAACAAAACTAGGTGTTGACTGAATTGAGCAAATTCCTTCTACTAGCCATCACTGACTTTTATATGTAAAAAATGCTTTAAAAAAATCCTTCAGTATTTTCTTTTAGGCAACAATCTGTAGAAGTAGCATCCTGAACAAACCACCCGTGCTTTTTCCCTCCTGCCCCCAGGGACATTTTTGCATATATGCATGTACAACAGACTGACAACTCTTCAAGTCTCTTGAATAGTAATTTTTTTAGTCACAGGATACTAAAACTTGGGATGCTAATCCATAAGAGAAGAAAAAAAAACTTTCCAAATCTAACTACAGCTTTTACTTCGCTTCTATTTTTAACATATTCAGAAGACATCTTCATTCAGTCAAGTTTAACAAAATCCTTTGCAATATTGCTCACTCTCTATTTAAACTGAAGAGCGCTTGCAGCTAGGTGAAAAAAATCGGGGGCAGACGTAGTGTAAACTGCTTTCAAAGCTCTCCATCCGGTGGAAGCTAACTTTACCAGAAATGTGCAGAGTAAGAAAGAAAACAGCTTAGCTTTTAGTGTTTTTCATGTTGGCTGTTTACTTGTTGGTAGTAAAAATCCTCCCCCTTTTTCCTCCATCACAAAATTTGCAAGAATCAGGGGAAATCAACATTTATTTGTACTGTTTATTAAGAGGCTACCAAAAACCACAGCGAAGAGGAGAAACACTGCCTTCTGTTCCATTTACTTCATATGGACAAGGGGCGTCAACCCTCTGAAGTACTGATGTTTACCATGCAAAAATCCATCTTTGTTTCACAAAAAAAGGGCAATTTAAACATGACAGCCCCCTAGAAACACTATGAAGCTTAGGCTACATTTTATCAAGGAAACAAAAGGTTAAATTTCAACAAGGCCTTCACTATATTGTGTGCACTTGCTCTGTAAATATTTCAGCTATATAGCTTAATCTTTTAGTAATGCCTTGAGAACAAATAAGAAACATTTTGGCAGGCAAAACCATCAAATCAATCTTCTGACACCACCTTTTCAATGTCACTAAGGAAAGAAATAAGGCACAGTAAGTTTGCACTTATTACATCTTTTCAGTCTGCTTCAAAACAGCCCTTAACACTTCGGAGGCCTATTATGCCAACTCCTCATTCACCAGTAACATTTCAAAAATACGTAAGCAAAGACAAAGTCTCCATGAAGGTGCATAGAGGGATTACACATTTCTGAGAGCTCTTTTAACAGCCACTTTGGGAGACCATAGCTGCCTGATGCTCCATGCTCCTCTGCCCACAACTCCTGGCCTCCAACTCAAGGTACATTCAAAAAGCACAGGCTGCACAGGGCCATAGTTTTGAGTCACATATATGAACATATGCAACCAAAATGCTGTTTCATTATAAAAGAACGACAAGACCTCTGGGAACAACCAGCAACTAAGACAACAGGGCATAGCCGAAAGGACAAGCCTGACATTCAAATTCCACTGACATGATACTGGAAGCAGTATCAAGCCTACTTTTTCACTCCTATCAGAAATACCAGGACTTCCTTTAGCAGTGGAATGTTTTTTGCAAGGTCTGAAGGGGAGAGGTTTCCGACATCCAGACAGGATTTCTGATTAAAATCACCAGTAGACACCTCCTCGGTATAGCCAGCAGTGTCTGCATCAGGTTTTCCAACAATGAAAGAGCACCATGGCCTGAACTCAGCTATTCCCTCTCCTAGTTAACTGCTTAAGCATCTATTTGCTATGCTGGGGCTCATATACAGCTGAGCATCTCTTCTGTACCAAAGAGGGAAAATTTGACACAGTAAGAACTTTCTGTGCAGTTGTCAATGGGCCACCTTGACACTATGCCCCAAGAGCAGCCCCAATTATTTTAACACAGTTCACACCCCTACTCCAGGAGCACAAGCTGTTCATAGTGGGACCCAGAAACATAGCTTTTGAAGGCAAATTCTGCATATTTTGCTAATTGCAGGTATCTTCAAGTTCAAATTAAGAACTTGAGATTGCTTACCATACAGTTGGCTTGCAAAGATTTAGTCAGATAGTATCTCATTTCATAGCTTGTACATTTTCAGAGACAGGAGGGGTGTAAAAATAAGAGATAAATGGGCTCTGCACACTACCTGTTTCTTAACAGTAAGAAAAGCTTATAAAAGACATAGAATATAAAGCATTTGACAACTCTGGTAAATACAGGGCTGCCAATCATCAAAACAAGTTAAGACACCTTAAAATCTTATATTAAGTTATATAAGCAAACAGGACACAAACAGCTTTAAACTCAGCCATGCAGGATCATTAGGCACAATTATATGAGCAAGATTCCAAGGTGAGAAAAGCAGTTTTAAGTGCAATCTACCCACTGCAATTTATGGTGACATTGTAGGTAAAAGATAAGACTACTGGCACATGACAAAAGTAGTAAGTGCACCTTACTCTCCATTTTTAACAGCTATTTATCTCTTAACAGTTACACTATAGAATTTATGAAAGAAGTTTCCAATGTAAATACTAAGCAAAGCACACAAAAGAAAGTACATATTTAACTTAATAGCATATGCTGTATATGAACTTGATTTCTGTTGTGCTCAACTCTGCAGCAAGATTTTCCAATATATGTTAGCTGCTTTATGATACGTGAGAAGCACAAAGCACAAATGGCCATTAGAAAGCCTACTTGATTTACAGCAGTTGATTCTGAAAATAAGGCAAATCAAGATGAATTTGAGAAGGCTCTGAAGTAAGCAGCAGCCAAAACACATGTTAATACAAAATTACAGACTCAAGCCTCACTAAAACACCTTACAGGAAAAATATCTTTCAATGGAGCTATTCAAGGGAAGATGAAATTGCACCAGAAAGAAGTTTTAGGCAAGAAGAGATAATCCACATTCCCTAAGGGTGACTTAGTAACAAAAAACATCCAAACATCTATAGATCATTCACTAGCTTTGCAACTAAAAAAGTTCTTATTTATATCTGATAAAATAGACTTGCTTTGTAGATTTAAAGAGTGATCACTGTACAAATCCAAAAAAAAGGGGCTTCTTAGGCAGGTAGTCACTAAGTCATTTTAAAAAAAAGGATGAGAAGATCAAGTAAACTCTGAAGTAGCCAGTGAATTCAAAACTATAGTCATATTCCTTACAGCTGGTTAACCCAGCCTACCTTACACAGCCTTTACAACAGGAGTGGTACCACAGTTACCTACAACAATGAGCAAAACAACTTTTCCACTGCATAAGCCAAAGGAAGATGTCTTCTGTTAATGTCCAAACCAAACCAAAAGCTCCACATTCCAAGCTTTGACTAGAAAAGCCTGCTGATACAATCCAGAGTTTTCACACTCATTAACCTGAAGTTGATGTTCTGGGGGAAAAAAAAGAAAGTTAACATCCTTCTGAATTAAAAATTAGGGGGAGAATAAAAAAAGTTGGGCACATCTCTTTTACAGCTAAAAGTGCTACAGGAGCTGAAACTCCAGCATGAGCAAAACCCATTTAGCTTCTCCATGAAGTTTCAAATGGCTGAGAATAGAAGCTTTTTGTAGAAGCTTAGCAGTACATAAGACAAGCATACACAAACTTAAAGTCAATGCTGACCAAGAGGTCCCTCAGAACATATCAGCCAAAAATATCAAGAGTCGATATTTTTCGATGCCGAGTTCCCCCCGGCATCTAAAGATAAGCAAAGAACAAAAATGGTCAGTTTTGACAAACAATATTGAGATTTCTCACTTCATTTTAGGCATAGCCATATGAGAGAGGAAGAGTTTAAACACAGCATAGCAACATAACTCTCTTCATGCATGTCAAAGGAGTTAACTTTAGATTTAATAAAATAGATCACAGAATCTGGAAACTATGCTTATGTGCACAAAACTAGTTTAATAAAAGCAGCCTTAGTTCATCTTCTCAATCCTCTACCAAAAAACAGAAGATAAGTAGACTTATGTCACCCATCCCCCGATAAATACAGTTAAGGGATACAAAATACAGAAATTCAAAAGATGGAAAAAACAACGGTCTGTGGGATTTTAAATGTTGTTTTCCAACAGAACCCAATAAACTCAAGCCTGCCAACTGCTACACTCTCTAACCTGCTCTCACCCCAAAGAAAGTAGGCAACATGCAATCTAGCAGGGAGCATGCAGGGCCAAGTCAAAGGAAGGTCCAGCTACACAAATGAAGTCAGTACTTCAAGTGTGAAGATGTCTGTCTGTCCTCAGCAGGATGTATAAGCATTATTACTAACAGCAGAAAAAGCAGAAAGTAGTAGTTTAAGTCATTCCAATTTGAGTTGAACTCATTGATTAAATCAAGAAAACCATGAAAACCATTTTCATGGTCTGGTGGCTACTATTAATAGGGAAATTCATAACTCTGACTTGAGTTGAGACTAGTATGATACAGCTGTCAACTCACTCACATCCACCTCAAATTTAGCAGCTTCTATGCAGATTCTCACAACTCTTGGAACAGGCTCTTATGCCTACTGAACTAACTGAAATAAGTTAGTCTATTACAGCAAAAATTCAAGTAAGTACTAGTATTTCCCATGACAGAATTAGAATGAATTGGAAACCCTTTCCATAACATCTTCCAGAAAAGCTCAAGACATACATGAACTTCTGAACTTCAAGGTCTCTATGCTTCCTTTTATGCTAACATATGCAGGCTTGTACTTGCAAAACACTCCACTCCTAACATGTTACATCTGATCATCATGAGGTAGTTTCAGCTGGCTTCATATTACGTGAATTGTATGACAAAGCAGCAGTGTCCAACAAATGATCACAACCAAACATCAGGGAAAAGAAAATGGTATTCTTCAAAATTTGCCCCTTAGCCTTGCTCCAAATAGAAAACATCTGACAATAAATCTAGCCTAGTGCTTATTCCTAACTTTTAGTACAAGCTAACAGTTGTTTGAGGGCAAAGAATAATACAGTGGCTGTAACTATCAGACTGTCACTGTCTACTACCAACTATCAGACATAATAGCTGCCCACCTAGTACTAGAAGTTCTTCGGGATGTTGAAACTGGTAATCATCCCACTGTAAGGCATTTTTTCACTTGTTTATCGTTTTAATTAAAAAGCAGTGTCTACCTCAGCCATAGAAATACCCTGTACTTCCTTCCTTCCTTTGCTTCCCTATGAGGCTACGCTAGTAGAAAAGCCATAATCCTCCCTGGGTTTCCCAGAAGCCTAGTGTAGCCAAAAGACACCCAAAAAGCAAATCCCATGACAAGCATGCCTGACTAGTAGGATCTCTCTAAAATAGTAGTTAAAAGTGTTTCAGCTACACTACTCATACTGGGCTCTGCTCTGAATTTCCACTGCAACTTTGGCAAAACACTGTTGGTAAGCAAGCGAACGACATTAACTTTGTCAAGTCAGGGAAACAGAAGAGCGACCAAAACAGATGCTTGACATTTAGCAAGAGATGAGACACTCTGCAAGTACAAGGCATATGGAGCAACAAGTATTTTGGGATTTTTCCAAAGAGGGCACTCTGGCCTTTCCAACACCATCTAAAAACTACACAGCCCAACAGCCTGAGTGATTTAGTGCCAGTATTGCCCCATAGCTTTAGATATGCTACCTAATGAGAGGGAGTAACTTCTGTGGCTGTAGAGCCGAGGGGAGAAAACAATGCTGTTTAAAAAAATAATCTGATTTTATCAGGCACATACTCACCTGGACCACAACACAGACAAGCACATATCTTAATATTGTTCCCTTAAATAAATTCAGGGTCTTACGGACATTTAAAGAAACACACACACACAATTTTGTGCTCACTGTAAAATTTGTTACCAAGAGCTCTATGTATCCTAAAGCAGTATTTAGTGACCAAAACTACATAAACATTAACTACTTTTGTCCCAAGTCTTATGCCACCTCCCTTTCCTCTGCTCTCTCCAGGCCCTGATCACCCACTACCCTTTTCCCTATAGTTGCTGATGCATTTTTCTCCAGATCTCCTCTCACCTGGACTGTGAGGGCGCCACCTTTCACCATCCCTCCGTGACCCAGCCAGTCGCCAGCCTCCATCATCATCTTCCCCATTTTGTTCCTCCCTGAAGATACGCCAGTTCTCGCTCTCAGAGCGTATAAACTCATGTTTCCTCCCTGTTGTTGCTGTCCCACCTTCCTCAAAGTTTGGTCTCACTGCAAAGAAAACATGCACAAGTGAACATGCAGTCCGGTGTTTAGGAACCTGGAAACACAAGGTATATAATCTCACTCCTTTACAGGAAAGATGCACCAAAAAGTAAGCAGTGATATAGACCTAAGTGAGCAATGGAAGTTTTTATATATAAGGGCTTATATGATAGAGCTACCTGGAAGAGCAGGTAACAAATTTAGCAAATCCCTGCCAGTCCCTATGTACGTCTGGATGAAAAGACTGAGGAGGAGAATATGCAGGTAAAAGCAAAGCACACAAGCAACAGAGAGATAGGAAACAGAGGAAAAGATGACAAATTAAGAGACACAGGAAAGCATAAAAGGAAAGAGGCAAAAGCGTGTGGAAAGAAGAAACTGTTGTATCATGAAAAGCCTCATGCTGAAGGAAAATAGGAATAAAGTTTAAAAACTGTAAATAATACACACTTTTATATAAATGTATTTGTTGCATGCATAATAAAATTTAAAAAAGGGAAGGCCATACATTCTATCCAATAGTAGGTACACAGTTTTAGAGAGGACTGGAAGATTAGATAGGATTAAGGATTAAACAAGAAAACCACAGCTGCATTAACATCACCCTGCTACTCAGTCCTCTGGAGAGCCAAGGTCAGTATGTTAAGAGTTAGATGCAACAAAGCTCAAGATTAAGGAAGAACCTATCAGAAGCGTAGGAGACTAGATTGTCAGTCATTCATTTCCTAATTTACACCAAGTTACATTCAAAACACACCATAAAATCTTCAGGTACTTAATGAAGACGACCGCAGTCACAAACAGATGAGAAGTATTTTTAGAGAAGCCCATATCACATCACAACAGCTCACGTTAGACTGATCTACTGCTTTTGTTGTCAACTTGCCCCGACAAGGAAACATCAGGCTGTAGGACTAACTTTGAACTTAGGGACTGTGCTTCTTTCAGTAGGTCTGGTTGTGTAATAGCAGAATTCACACATGAACCACAATGATGCCACTTCTTCACTGGTACTATTAACCACAATTTCAGATTAACAGTGGCTAGGTGCAAAAAGGCATTGAAGTGCTAGAGAAAGACACTCAACATATCTTTCTTATATTTTTTGATAATATTTGGGGAAGACTTTAGAATATAACTGGTTGTTTAAACAGGAAAACCAAAAGTATGACTATATGCTAGGATTTCTGGTGTGGAAAACAACTTTAAATGACAAACTTAGGTAACTAAGTTAACCTCAAAAGAGCTTTGTTTTGGTGGATTGGGAGATTTTTTTTTCCTGCCAGTGACAGCTGAAGAAGTTGCATGGTATGACAAAGAAAGGAAATGCAGAGCACCTAAAATGGTGTGGCTTATCAAACTTCTTTAGCAGAATTCAAAAATTCTTCATTCCTAAGAGTATTGCGCCGTGGACACATAAAACAAGGGTAACTCCTCCTTCCTCTGGCTCCAAATTTTCACATTATATTGCTTCTATTTTAAGGAGGGACACACTCAAAAGAGTGCAGGTGGAGTTAAAGTACAAAATCCAGGATATTTCAAGGTTCCTGTGCTCCAAGTTTACATGGAATACTTTCATCTCTCATCACTGTCACAGGAACAAGTTCCTACATGGATTTTCAAGACAGATTGAGTAGACACAAAAGACAAGGAAAAGTCACCAATGTTTAAGATGTAGCTCCTCAAAAACCGATACTCACTTCAAGATCTTAGAAAGATAACCCTAGAACACCCTTATTTCTATGTAAAGAAAGAGTTACGCATTTAAGTATCAACATGTAACGTTTTAACTTACATTAGCCAATCCAACCTGTGAATCCTTATATATTCAAGATGCACATTTATTTTGTTGAAGGGGACATCTGGCTTTGAGTCTTAAGTTTTAAACAATATTTTGGGAAGCCTCTGGTGATACTGGCTCTGATACTGGCTCTGAACAAAACCAAACTGCTGAGACATTGGACCCTCTACCTTTAGGAGGGGCAACAGGAGCAAAGTTTCTTATCTAGAATCCATAAATCTTTGCATATTAACTACTCATTTTTCCCCCAACATTTTCATAGCAAACAAATGAAGACAACAAGGCAGAAACTTCACATCTGGGAAATACATGCATTGTTAATTATAGATCTCCATGTGATGCAAGGTAAAAGTAGTAGGAAATGCAGGGAAGCATCTCAGTACAGTTCATCAGATAAAGGAAAACTAGGAGCCAGAGAGCTACACAGCCAACTCAGCTGGAAAGCTGGAAGTCAAATGCACCAAGAGATCGAGAATGTAACCAAGGAAGAGCGCTGCAATCCGACCTTAAAAGACTGGGTAAGTCTGGATGCAAAGGGTAAGGCATATGCCTCAATTTATCTGAAGCTGCTTTAGAAACACTGGAAGGCAGCAAGAGGTACACAGACATGTTCACTTTCACCACAAAAACCACCGTAGCCAACAGAAAACTTAATTTGCTATTTCAAGAAAAGAAAGTCTTATTTTTGGAGCTACATCCACTCTTTTCAGAGCAGATCAGAATTCGCTGAATTCACAGCTATTAGCTGAGGCTTGTTCAATAACATCAACATTATTTGGGGCAATTACAGAGACCCTACCAAGTAAGAAAAAGGACAAAATTTCTTTCCTCTGTTATTAAAGTCATTTAAGATTCTGGAGACTGCTGTTTAACTTCAGCAAGCTATCGGTCCACTGGCTCTATACTAGTTTTCCCAAAGCCTTTGAAAGGTGTTACCCAAGAAATACTCTGAAGCCTTCTTCAGTACTGAACATCCATATTGCTGCTTGAGCTTCTAGCCCCTCTGCAGATACCTGCGTGCCACAGGTGTACTCAGGACAATTCAAGCTGTCCGGTACACAGTCCTTGAACATGGCTGGTTTTGCTCCCAAGACACTAGCACTGAAATTTTGAAGCCAGGTTCTCCACAGTAAGCTTGCAGAAAATTACATCTTCAGTTTGAGCTGTGAGGTTTGAAGTGCTCATCTCCAGAGAGGTGACCAAACATCATCAAGTCTTGTTCACCAGGATCAGACACAGGCTGGATCCTCTCTCTCTCCTTTATCATTTTTAATTCTATAAAGTCAACCAACAGGTCAGTATTACATGTATTTGAGGATGCAGTAACCTGTGATTCTGCAACCTTCTTTCTAACCAAAGGAGCATGTCAGTGTGCCGCAGAAGGTGACATTCCACTCTTCTGAGGAAGTGGATAGGAAACATAGTATATAACATACTTCAGTTTTCTGGTACTCAGACAACACCAAAAACATTAAAGACAGCACGGTACGTGTCAACAGGGATTTGACACTAGATGACCTTCAACATTATGCATATGAACCAAGAAACTAATTCTTTGTAAGTGCAAATCACAAGGATTAAGCCTCAGGAAACACAAGTTAAACCACAAAAAAAAAAAAAAAAAGACAAAATAACGTATAGGAATGTTCCTACAGTTTACATACCAATTCATAACTTCCGAAACCTGGTACATTGACTTTGCAAGTTGCTCCTAGCCCTGGGAACACTTTTCAGCTGAAATAATCCAGCTCAGTAAATCAGTATTTGGCCATATTTTAGGGACGAAAAATTCAAAATGTAGTCCATGGTTTTGCCTCAGACTAATTGACTGGACTTCCTGAAGAGAAGGAACAGTAAAAGGGCACCTCTGTTCATGCCTGTCACAAAGCCAGCATCGGTGTTTACAGAAAACTTCAGCTAGAGCATAGCAGTATCCAGCCAAAAAACACCTACAGCTGTGCAACGCAGAGTCGAGGAGAGACTAACCGCAAAGAGCAAGGATTCTGGGATGCAGCCCTGTGGTAACATGCTTATGTAGAGCACTTGCTACTAAAATGACATATAACTTCAGCTCCCCATGCTGTCAAGAGTATATTTCCCATGGCATGTTCAGTGTTTGGAGAGAACTAACAGGAAAGTGATGACTGACAGCAATACTGTTTCCTCTAAACACAGAAAAAACTAGGGAAGTCTAGTATGCACTTTGATTTGCTCTCTTCTTTCTGGTGCATGCTACACAGATTTTCTCCAGAGAATAGAAACTCCTCTGCACCTAGTATTTTTAAAGGACCTCAAATAATTTTGTCTAGATTAATACTTCAGGAACACATCCTACAGAAGAAAAAACCTGTAACAAACGGACTTAAGACAATGTTTCCAAAGGAGGACCATCTTTGCATTTAGACAGCATTTGGTGTACTATGGGCGCTATAGGAATACACAAATAGCAAAAGGACTCACTTAAGGCCAAAGTCAGGGGCGTAAGTCAGAAGTTCTGACCGCAGTTTCCAGCTCTATTTTCTCTTCCTCCACGAATTCAACTTCAACACTAGATCTCAAACATCTACTATTCAAATACCATTCCCCGCTTTTCCCGCTAAACTCACCACTACCCACTGGCACGAGCAGAGATGAACCACTACACCCAAAGAAATCAACAAGAACATTTAATCCCACTACCAATACCTGGAAATCACATACCGTAACCACTTCACCTACTTCACCAGTTAGGTTTTCAAGTCATTCAGTAGAATCAGATTAGACACGTGACCAGAGACCATAAGCTTTCTACAGTACAAAACACGGTGACAAAACCTCCTTGACCTAGTGAATAAAGAGGCCATCTGTAGTGCAAATTCAACCTAGCCAGAGTGTACAGAGAAGGTTCAAGGGCAAAGCAGAGTGTCCTGGAGGCTGAGTGGTGGGTACCCCCTCGTGCTACGCTACTTCCACTGGCTCTGAAGGTCACACTCTGCCTATCACAACTTACAGTGCTGTGCCTGAACATGTATTAAAATGCTCCATACTAATGAAACAAAGAATTAATGTTTTGTAATTTCAGACTGGGGATGGAGGCAGGGGGAAAGGTTAAAGAAAAAAAGTGCGGGGGGGATTTTCTTTCTTAAGCAGGAAAGTCTACATTAATAATTTTCCCAGCAGGCCTTCAGTAGTTTTACTGCAAACAACCACAGCCTTTGTTTCTCAGATCCTCTTACATCTGAGTTCCATCAAAGCCCTCACACATCAGCAGCTAAGAAAAAAGTGTGAAGTGCTACTGCATTACAAAGCTGTCCTCACAGTTGATTTTAGTGCAGTATGCTGATGACTCCATGCATTCTTTCAGCTAAAAGATCTTCCCTGTAAGAGCTCTTTAATCTAGTAAGTGAGAAAGAAAATAATGCTAAGTAAAAACAGTTTCATCTACACCTGAAATCAGTTTCCCCACCTCTTTAGGGGAAGCAACTCACCTAATCTACATCATTTCATTCCTAGGCTGTGATTAATCCTGTGATTAATTCCAGGTTTGCACAAAGGAACAACATGGGATGGAACAAAAATGGCCAAATCAACACCTTCTGACTAGCATTAGCCACAATATATCAACACCCTCCCGACACCACAGGCTGTCCTGCTAGCTGCATCATCACCCGCACTCAGGAGCACAGGACCTGATGCAAAGAGAAGGAGCAAGGAGACCCGAGGGTTTCCATTTTCACCTAAAGACACACTACGAAGAAAGTATCAGAGAACAGCTGGCGTTTTCCAGCAGTAACAGAACTTTTTCCATTCAGCTTTTCTACAGGAATCTTGTCCTTTTGAACTTTCAAGTAAAACTTTAAGTAAGATTATACAAACATAACAAAAAAAAATCTTGATTACGGAGGGGTGGGGGAGCGCACCCCTTCAAGCAAGCGCTTGAGGATTTCTCCTTGGCTGCAAAGGGCTTGTGTTTGGTAAAGAAACCCTCCTAACAAACCGGCATTCTTTTCCACATGATCAGCGTTAACCAGCCCTCCTGGAGGCAAAATGACCAATCGAATCAGCTTCAGATGAAAACCAACCCCCTCAGCATTATAAACACAGGAGTGAGACATACAAACCCCTCTAGAGAAAAAAAAAAAGAAAAAAAAGAAAAAGAAAAAAAAAATCCTACCAATCATTTGCAGAAAGTTTCTTGCCAGTGCTGGGACCAATACACACAACTGGCCTACTGCCTTTTCTGGAAGCCAAGTATCCCCTTCTCCTGCACACACGCTCTTCAGAGACTGGTAAGTACACAAAGCTTTTATTTTTTTCCTTCTGATTGTACAATTAGAAATAACCCCATCATTCTGCAAAGTAATCCAAATTATTGTTAGGGTGTGGAACTTTATTTCTGAAGCTTCTCGAATTAAGTATCACAAAATAGTTATAGCAGTTTCTGTAGCTTTTCCTCAAAAAAAGAAAACGCTCTCTCAGCTCACAATCACGGACAGAGCTAAAACACCATGCCACATCCTTTCAGAAAACTATCAAGACAAACAGCGCTGGAAAGACCCTCTGCAATGCTCTATGAACAGGGAGCACTACAAGACCACAGCTAAGGTAATCAGGTGCTACCTACCAAGGTATTAGCAAAAAGTCATCCTCCTCCTCTTGCTGCATTCATAACTCAGCATTCAAATTCCTTTCTATGAGGAATTAAAGAAATATGCTTCATGTCTTGAAGCCCACTTGTAATTACATCTCACTCCTTCAATCGTTTGCATCAGTCACTGCATTCTGGTTGTGCTTACAAACACCTTACTGCGAGCTAGCACTGCTGTTCAGGAAAACTACACATGGATCACTGGGCATGAGCTGCAATGTCCTAGAAAAATATCTGTCATTTTGGACAAGTCCTTGGGACAGTTAACATCACCCAGGGCAAGACTGCTCTTCAAAACACAGCGAGTCCCACAAAAAATGGGCAAACTCCTATTACTACAGCCTTGCATCAAACAACATCCAATCTCTTAATTCTCCTAAATTTACTCCATCATTAACAATACTTAAATCTTGGCATTTGTGTTTTCTCAGTAAAGGATTTAACAAATACTAGCACATTTTAAAATCTTAAATAACAGTAAGCAAAGTCTTGGTGATGTTTTTCTCCTTCTCTAGCAATGGCCAGACTAGTTGGTCCATTTAGATGGTACTTCAGTCAACAGTAATGGCTCATACTGATCCTCACAGTACTTTAAGCATGCTGTACTTTTATGAAAACACATTGCAGGTCTAGCTAGAAGTCACCTCTACAAGGTATTTTACTTTTTATGCTGTAAAACATTTTTTCCCATTTCACCAAAAATGGTATCTCTTTTTTATTTACTTACTTGTTTTTGAAGTACACTGTTAAATGGTTGCATGAGATCAGGAGTAAAAGCTCTCACATCCTGTATTTTGTAGCATTAACTTTGAAATGTGCAACTTGGGCTCAACAAGTTAAAAAAGCTCCTTTTTAAAAGGCTTTTCTTTATAAGTGTAACAAGTCTAGAAAACTGTTACCTTAATTCTGAAGGCCAATTGGGGGGGGGACCAAACCCCCTCCCAAAACAGTTTTGTCACAAACTGCTCCTATTCATCTCAATGAGGAATTAGCTTCAAGACCTAAAGGACAAACATGTTTGAAATGTCAACTACCCTACAAATAGTTGTAGCATAAGTGTTCCGCTAAAGCGGTTATCCCATTAGCTGAATTACCTCCTACAGTATTGTCACCTATTGTAAATTATATGATCCAGTCATGTCATCAATACTGAAAAAATAAAAGTGCCCTCACTTTTTAACACTAGTATCAAAGCATCTCAAGGATTGCTAGTGAATCAAAAAATAAAAATACTGTAGTTTTAACAGCATGCCATTAAAAGATAAACTTCAGTTGCTCCTGTTGCAAAGTCCAGAAGTAATGACAAATCTCAGTGATTATAGCTCACAGCACAGAGATGGTGTTTAAATATAAGAGAGGTACAAGATTATTTGGACCCAGGTCAAGTAAAGAAGGAACATACATATTCACGGAAGGCCATGCCAGTAATGCATGCCAGCATTACTGGGGTTGTAATAAACTTCAATATTATAATATTCTATACTATAATATTATAACGGTTCAAATTAGGCTACCGTTATAAGCAGTTTTTGTAGTTACTCTCAGCAAACGCATGTCCTCTCAACTTCCTCAGTGTTGCAATGAAGTAGCACAATATAAACTTTCTCAAATTCTTTCCAAGGTCAATTAGAACAGATTTTGTTAAGAGGGGAAATTGGTCAGGTGAGGCAGCACTGCAGAACTTTCTGCTGGAACACAGCTTCACAGAAGGGTACTCAAGCTCCTAAAAGGAAAGCAAGTGCATTGATATTCTGAGATGAAAACTGGCTGCAAGTGTCATTGCCAATGTCCTTCAATTTGGAAGGCAAACAAAAAGCAAACAAGGACACTTGCAAATGAGTCCTCTGCAATCCTAAAGGTATAACAGCTGAGCTCCCACAGTCAATAGAAAGGCTAAGGATGCCAAAAGAAGAGGCAAGAAACATGGCAGTACGAAACAGTAATGCTTCTTTAAAGAACTATCAACACGAGGAAGATCTTGATCAAAAAGGCAGAGTGTGGGAATGTAGCTCAGCATGCTCTAAGTGATAAGCACCAAAATGAAGCATAGTGTGTTGGATCATGAACTTCAGAAATGCAAGTGATATTCTACAGCTGTAAGGTAAGGTTTTCTCATGAAAAAATCACGAGCAAGTCCCGTTAGTTTATAACCTGTCCGACCTGCTTGGAAAAGGGAAACAGTGACTGTGATTTATAGGGGTAGTACTTGCCTTACCTTGACCTGTCTTAGAGGAATGTACACAAGAGAGGCCAGACTGAGGATGACAAGCAAGATGGAAAAAAACCTGAACACACAAAAAAGGTCCTTAGAGCTACAATTGCCACTCACACTACAGAGTTAGTGGCAACCATTTAGTTTTCAACAGACCAGAAACAGGAAGGATTACAAAACAGTGAATGCATATTAAAGACAGGTCAACAGGCCAGAAGAGATCTAGAAAAGTCTTTTCTGATAGTCCCTGTCTATAGCAGTCAGGAGATACTACCTGGGACATGGAAGAGGAAGGATCACCCCAAAGCTACAATGATTTCACAAGCCAGGAACTAAGAAAAGCAAAAACAGACAAACAGCATAAAGGTCAGACGACTACCTAAGACAAACCTAGATTAGAAACACCAAATACATATTGCCATGGAGTCAAATATTCCCCAACAACGCAGAATTTTTCTTTTCAAATCAAAATTGTACGTCTTTCCTAAAACTTATGCTCTATATGAAATAGGAATTAACATGGGGACATAAAGACCCATGCTACGCAGGGCATCAGACCAGAGGGCCCAAATTGTACTTTACAACTTCATTAATTTATCACTAACAGGAAGAGAAGATACTTGATTTCTTTCATTTAACTCCAATGGGCAAGAAAACAAGTATGGAGAAAAAAAATCTTCTGAAATGTGAAATCACACCTACTCCTACGTTGACTCTGCTTTTGAGAATTTGGAGGAAGGCTCCTTCAGTCTGAGTAAACTTTTCCCCAGGACAGCTCTTCTTTTGCCTCTTGTTCTGAACTAACTGCATTACTGTCAGAGCCTATATGATTTCTCTTACACATTTTCCCCTCAAAACTTTAGATCAGTGGCTAAAAAGTCATTAACAGCTTTTTCAAAAAATAATTTTGGAATGAGAATGTACATACTTAAAAGAGCTACCACTGCCATCTGATTAGCTACCTAACATTTCAAATGCTCCTAGAAAAGAAAAGCAGAGGCCTATATCAAACCAGACTACAGGAGCAACCTGGCTAACCTCAGCAGGCAGACTCCCCCGCTGGGAGTCTCGAGGAGCACTGAGACGAGACTTGTGAAACTGGAGGCTAATGGAGATTCTTTTTATATCAAGCACCTTCAAAAATCTCAGTAACGGATACTCCTAAAGAAAAAAATATTCAAAACACCACAGTGATGCACACTGACCAAATTTTTCAGAGCTAAGCCAACATTAAATGATTGCTGATCATCCTAGAAAGCTACTTAATCAACAAAATTTAGACCCTGTAGCACTGAGAGGAAATTAATCTGAACAGTTTGCTGCTCTTAAGCAAGCTATATTAATGTAGATGTGCGGAAGTACACATTTGGATTGTGTGAGAGTCTACAGAAGAAAAATGAAAATTTTATTCATGGTGATGTTAATTCTTATACTTCAATATGCATTAAACATAAGTAAAAACAATGTTCTGAAATTACTACATAAAGTTTGTTATAAGGATCAAGTAAACAGTCATGAAAATTGCTGGTTCACAAGACTAAAGATCATATGAAACATTTTTACCTTTCACGAGCTCATTCTGAAGTTCAGGACTCTCAGATCTAATGCTTTTAAGTTAAAAAACAATAAAAATTCCTGGAAGAAATCTGATTCCTGTAGCCTGTAGCCACTGGTATAATATCCTGAGAGATTGTAAGTTAGAAAAATGTCATAACTGACGAGAAAAAACACGTAGACCTAATTGACTAAATGCATCATGTACATTTATGACTTGTGGAATTGAGGTATGTTGTGAAAGTTGTTTATTGCTCTATGCACAAGCTGCCTCATCGCCGTCTGTAAATACACTGCCCATTTTATGAACTCTTTTGTCATACATGAATTCTTTATTTATTTTAATCTGTCCCAGCTGTTTTTTTTTTTTTTTTAATCAGCATTTATACCATCTACAGATTTGGGTGCTAATGTCTGTTCAAAGATGCTCAGTGACTTTGAGAAGTCTGGTCTTCTTGTTTTGAGGCTGAAAAGTAAACATGTAGTACATGCAAAAGTTTCTATTTTGCTTCCCACATCTGCAACTTTACCTCCCTGCCTTCTAATTCCCATACTTGCTGTCTGATTTTCGTATTTGGTCACTAATAAAAAATACACTATTTAGACAAACTAAATAACAAGTTATATCATGGTACATTTTCAGTATTGGTTTCCTGCCCTCTTTTTATCCTGTCCTTGCATGAATGGCCTCAAATTCACAGAAGCAGCTCTGCCCTCAATACTGCAATTCTCCTTAACAGGACACAGTGGGCACAGAAAACAGTTATTTCCTGAGCTCGAAAAGTCTGAAAGGAAATACATTTCAGTAGAAATGACATAAATAACACGTTTATCGGTTTTAGGGGAATGCTGTAAAGGAAGTGATCTAATATACATTATTTTCATATTAGCATTGGTAAACTATTATACTCTTCTGCTAACAAGAAACTGCAAAATTCAGCTGTTTTAATTAAGCAGACAAAATTCAATTACTTTTTTTCAAATATAACATGCCTAACCTACCCACAAGAACAAAAAGATGTAATTGAGATGTAAATTCAGAGAGGTGAAGTATGAAAATTGTATTTAAATGACTAAGTAGGGAAAGTTTTAGAAGCAGTCAGATTTCCAAACCTAATCTTTTTTAGCAAAGTATTACCACGAACAGTGGTAAATTCCACTCCACTCCAGGCTCCTGACTTAATCTTCTCCGGATTGCAATGTATAAGCCCTCCTTTGTTGGCTGCAGTTTTTTCGACCCCTGCTGATGTGTCAAAACCTGTGAACATTAGGCAAAATACAAATGTGCTGGATTCTATCAAATTAGCTTTCCTCTTCCTTCTCTTTTCCAGAAGATGAGAACAGATATAGTAGAAAGCAGTAACACCAAACCCAGCGCTCCCCTTCTAACCCAAAGATACCTGAGGATGGTCACTAAAGATGGACACAGCACATTCCAGATGGATGGTGCCCAAGGAAAAGGTCTGGCATACCTACGAGATGCATGGGGAATATTAATGGACATGCGCTGGAGATGGATGATGCTTGTCTTTTCTGCTTCTTTTGTCATTCACTGGCTAGTCTTTGCAGTGCTTTGGTATTTACTGGCTGAGATGAATGGGGATCTGGAGCTGGACCACGATACTCCACCTGACAACCACACTATATGTGTCAAGTACATCACCAGCTTCACAGCTGCTTTCTCCTTCTCACTGGAGACACAACTCACTATTGGTTATGGCACTATGTTCCCAAGTGGGGACTGTCCTAGTGCTATTGCCCTGCTTGCTATACAGATGGTCCTGGGGCTCATGTTGGAAGCCTTCATCACAGGTAATCCTTCACACTTAATCCTTCAGATAGGATAGGCATAATATTAAGAAATGGAGCCTGAAACAGTGATCATATCAATATCTTCTTGAGAAAGACAAAGAATTAAGATCAGTTACTGAAAGTAGAGTAATATTTCTGCTACGTAGGAGGCAGTCAATGCTTTACATTTTAAAAAAGTGTAAGCTATAAGATACTAAGCTCTGTACTAGGCAGTACCACTACTCACTGGTTGCTATTTATTGCTCCTCACTGATAACTCTTGATCACTTGTTTCTTGTACCATGATCTTCCCAAGTTTTTTGCATTGAGTTAAATAGTTAATTTGTTCTGATAAACATTTAAGATTGACTTTTGTCTATTTAAAGCTAGCTGAACTATTTTTGCTGATGATTCTAATCTTTAATTCAGTATTTAAGTACCCCTCAGTAGCTAATGTTAAGAAAATCTTTAGAATGTCACAGGTATTTGGCAGGTACCTGGAGTAATTTTAAGCTATACATAATTATTTTCAGGTTTAAGGTATTTCAGACTTAAAAAAATGTGGAAGTTAGTTCACTGAGCTTCAAGGTAGCACACCAAGCCTACGCACTATTGCCAATTAAAGCATAAATAGCAGCAAGCAAAAAAAACTTCCTCCTATAGGAACAGCTCAATCTCCAAATGTAAGTTAATACAGCCTAGAAACAGAAGCATTTCAGGGAAGTCATACCTTTTTAACAGTGGATTTAAAGTGGTAACAATAATTAAGTCTAACAATTAAAATATTTAGGCAGAACCCAAAAAACATGTCCCCCTTACTAAGCCTCTTGTTCCTATGGTTTGTCTCACACAGCTCAGACAGTAGGAGACGAACCCAGGCACCACACTCGTACTCACTTTGTCCTCTTCCGTCACACAGGTGCCTTCGTGGCAAAGATCGCCCGACCAAAGAATCGGGCATTCTCCATCCGCTTTACCCGCTCCGCTGTCGTGAGCCACACCGAGGGCATGCCGTACCTTATGTTCCAGGTGGCCAACACCCGTTCCAGCCCGCTCACCAGTGTCCAGATTTCTGCTATTCTTTACCAAGAACAGGAAAATGGACAGCTGCACCAAACTAGCGTTGACTTTCACCTGGACAGTGTTACTTCTGGAGAGTGTCCATTCTTCGTCTTTCCACTGACCTACTACCACTCTATCACTCCATCCAGTCCCCTGGCTGCTCTCCTCCAAAGGGAGGCTACTCGCCATTTCGAGCTAGTGGTCTTTCTGTCGGCTGTGCAGGAAGGCACAGGAGAAATGTGTCAAAGGAGGACATCCTATCTCCCCTCAGAGATCACGCTGTACCATCGCTTTGCCTCCACACTAGCCCGAAGTGCCAAAGGGGAATATCAGATCAAGATGGAAAATTTTGACAAGACTATTCCAGAGCTCCCAGCTGCAGCTGACTCAAAGAGTCCAAAAAGGACTGCCAAGGAGATCCGCATCAACGGACAGCACGCTGACAACTTCCAGCTCTCCGAGACTGGCCTGACAGAATAGACAGAACAGACTTTGAACTCTGTGCTTTTTTTAAAAAATTACATTTAACTTTCAGGTTCCTTTTATAATCTTCCTTCCCTGTCCTGCCACCTTCTAATGATCTTTCTCCTGAATTCCCATCCTTTGACTACAATATGATATGCAGAGTAAAGAGAACTAGTGTGCCTGTGTAAACTGAAGAGCAGTTGGATTAACCATGCTGAACAAAGTCAGGTTCAGGAATCACAGTACAAAGTTCTGGGAAACCGAACGAGCTACCTGCTGAATTCACCAGACTATGGTTAAAGCTGCACTGACCCTGAAAGGAGAGACCTTCAAAACTCCTGAAGCTCACCCAACTACTAATCAACCAGCTTGTGGCAAGATGGGCAGGAACAATAAAGGAGAAAAATCTCATACCGAACTAACATATTTACTGAATGACCCTGTTTCAGTTTTGGGTAAGCAACACAAGTTGATCCAAGATCCTAATTTTTCCTGTTCTCTTAATCCTTTGGGAGTACAGCATTTTATCAGTTTTCAGGCGGCTGAACTTACTCATAGAAAGTACTGCCAATCTCTTATGGCAGTGAAAAGTACTCCTGCTGTGCCTGTTTATTAAGTGAAACTGTAAATACTAACTGTAGTTCTTCATTCTGCCAAATAAGAGGTGAATATATCATCTTAAGACAGATCTACAAAGACTTCATCAAAAAATCTTGAAGTATGACAAACATGTTGCAGTGTAAGTTTTTTTCATATTTGGATATATTAAATAAATTTTTAGCAATAGAAAATGGAGCATTCTGAATATATTAGTGTACTTTTTCTTGGAATGGACAATACATTTGTGTGCTTAGCTTAGACCTACTTGAGTCACGCAGTGCAGACCCAGAAGGATGCACCATATCCACAAGAGAAGTAGAACTGCATCCTTATTTTACACTTTTTAGCATTAATATTTTTCTGTACACCTGGCACAAAAATCACTTGAGACACTTAAAATTGATTTTAAAATAAAAAACAAATACAAAAGTCTCACTGTTTGTTTTAAAGTGCCTCAAAAGCCAATTGCAATTAAGAGGTTATTCTGAAGCTCCTAAATAATTCAAGCAGCTAAAGTGTAAATAGAATGCTGAATAATTATTTCTAGGCTCTCAAGACAACCAGTGTCTATTCTATGTTCATATATGAATAACCACACATCAAAATAAAATAAGTGTTGCCTTTCAAAGATAAAAGGCTTTTCCCAAAAACAAAGATGGCATAAACACTTTCACTGACAAAAGTGTAATACACTACAAGACTTCCTTCTAACTTCAGTGAAGTGGCCAATGGCACAAGTAGTAGTCTGAAGCTATCACTGTTCAACTCACGTGTTTAAGCCCCAAAACTAAGTTAAGCATACCATGTTCACAGATAACCTTAAAAAGTAGCAAAAAGCTGCTTTGTCTGACAGTCCACACTTGCAAAATTCTATAGAGAGATGCCTAAAAGTAGAGTATAATCTTTCTGGGACAGTCATTACAGAATTATTCTTCCTTCGGAAACAGAAAGGCGCAACCCCATACAACCATTTCACAGAGGGAAGGGGAATGGAGCAGAGAGATTGTCTGCTCCTGCTTGAAAATTGTTTAGATACTGCCTTCCCACCTTCCAGAACTCAGACTGATTTGGTTTTAGTACAGATACTTTTAAAATCTCTTTTTTGGAATTTAGCCTTACATAAAAGCATTCCTGAATACTGCAGGATTTGTAGAGCACCACATGATCAAGTTATACTGCCTTCACTCCTAACTTCTCTTAGCTGGTCATCCATATGCTGCGTAAGTGTATCCCAAGGAAATCCCCTTGTATTTCCTATGCAGGGAAAGTGTATCCTTTCCCACCTTCATATCAGTATCAGCAATTTTTAAGTATTTGCTACTATAGTTTTATTTTCACACCTTCTCTCAATATTACACACTGAGAAAGAAAATCTTTATAAATTCAGAATCAGTGCAAGAGCTATGGAACAGATCACTGTATCAAGTCTGAAACGCCCATTAAGAAAAGAGCAGCGGTGTCCTGTGTGAAGCAGTGGCTTTCCAAACATCACATACTTCAGTCTCAGACAAACCAACTATTCTACAACTCAGACACATAATGCAACAACAGCACTGTAGTCTCACCATTGAGAACCAAAGCTATAAAAAGCTATTTCTAATTTCAGTGAAGCTGAAAAGCTATTTCTAATTTCTAATCACAAAGAGCGGACTGCTCTGTTCAGATTTTAGATGACTTCTTGAGACTTTAAATTTGTCCTATCTTAAAATAATTTTCAATTTATCGATCTGGTTTAAGACTGGTACAAAATCAAAGCAATAAGAATAAATAAAAAGATTATGCTTAATCTTATACCTTAGATTCGCTTTTCAAATGCCACATTTGTGGAATTTACAGCTGAAGAATGCTACTGAAACAAATTAGACATACAGACAGAACGACATGTAGTTACTTCAGAAGAGCTGCAGAGTAAGAGCTAGACAAGCACCCCTGTTACTTTTACAATTCTATGGAACTGGTGAACTGCAGATGTCACATGAAGTGTTTGAGATACGCCACAGCCCAAACCAGAATACAAACCTAAAAAGACTGATCAGCTCTGATGCAAAACTGCATCCTCTGCTTTGACTTACAGTGCAAGAGTAAGGTAGTGGTGAACCTTCTTCAGGTATATGTATCTTGCTAGCTACAGAGGGAAGGAAAACAAGGCAGGCAAAGTAAGTGAAAGTTTAACTGAAAGGACTTGCATGGTCTATTTATATTCACTTGAACACCTTTTTCATATTCAAGTTTAAGTGATAAATACATACCAAACATAATTCAACCAGATTCCACAACCATCTTTGTGTGTCTTGCTTAAATTATGATTATTTATTGTGAGTGTATAATTACTGGTTACTAATCAAATCTCCTCAGCTAAGTTGGCATTAGTCCAGAGGTTGCACAGAAAATTAAGCACCTTTTGTGCAAGTCTTAAAAGACATCCACGATGAAGAAAACTCGTTCATTTTCTCAGCTAATGGCCTCAGCCTTCCAAAAGTAAGCTGAGGTTCTCAAAGAAGCCTGTCACAACAGTGACAAACTGTAACAAACTCACAAAAGCTTTGTGCATCTTTGGTCTGAATTTATGAACTCAGTATACTGATCACATTTGAGAAAGTTCTCTAGTGAAGGTCTGTTGCTTGAATGTCATGATTTTTAATTGAGGCTTTCTTGGGCTGCTGTCCGTTATGAACACCCACAGAAGTTTCACGTTTGATCTCTTATTAATTCTGCAATGAGCTCACCCAGAACAAAGAATATGAACAAGCTGGCAACTCAGTAAATTTGAGTTGGAAAAAAGCAATGAGAAACTGAAGCATGGTACAGTTAGAGACTAAAATCCCTAAGTTTAAGGACGATAACAGAAACCAATAGGGCACCTGTTACAGCTTGCTAGCCTAAAATGTGAAGAGCACTCAAGCCATGAAAAAGTTCCTTCCATGTCAATTCACTCCTTGACTTTTCTGCTTTAACTGCTGTATCAATGATATTAATGTTAAGGAATTAACATCAGGTTTCTTTAGGCAAATCTGTATCCCTGTATTATACCCAATGTATTACTTGGTCACTGAAAAACATTTACATAGCAATAACTATTTATTAATATTAACCTAGCTGGAGTCAACCCAGACCAACATATTCTGTTAATGTTTTTGTGCTCACCACTTTATTTCTCTCCAAAGGTAAGGAGGAGAGACAAAAGTGGGAGCACTTTTCAGGGCATTAATCTTTAATAGTGATAAGCAAACCTACAGTTAAAACAATTTTTACATTACAACTTCAAAAGGCTTACACGACTCCCACCTCTATCACACTATGTGCTACAGAGGCTTTAGCCAAGATCAAACTAGAATAGGAGACTTTCAGAAGCAGTCTTTCAGAAGCAGATACTATATAAAATTTCATAATTAGAGAACAAGCACCCCACCCCTCACAATGAATCAGGATTTCCAAAACACATGGGAATAATATCTTCTCCAGAAGATTGAGCACAGAAAATTCATTCCTGATCACTAGTAGTTGTTACAAATAAGGCATGCTACGTAGGAGTTAAAGCATTAACACCTGGGTTCTGGCACAAGTCTGCTTCAATACAGACATCTTGCATACTTTAAGTCCCTTGCAATTTCAAATGATAGCTGCATCTCATCCTGAAGTGGCATGTAATATTTTTAATCACAACCTTACCCAGAAGTATACTCTGTAGTCTGGATCTGGAAATATTGCAATTTTATTGCAATAGGAAGAGCCTGGCAACAGGACAGGAAGGGGATAAATCAAATTAAGACAACTGTTGTAGACATTACTTGCACTGTTTTTACATAGCTTCCTTTTTTGGGGTGGGGTGGAGAACAGTCCTGAAATCTCAACAGTACTTATTGCTTCTATTTTTTCTCTTCTCTGCCCCCCTCCAAAAAAAGATGTCCAAATATAAGACAGTGAAAGACAGAAGCTTCACTACTAGCAGAGAAGGACAATCTCAAATTACTCTGAGGAGTAATTTCTTTAAGGAAAGCAGACAGTGAGGAGCATCATCTAACACCATCTCTCGGTTTTGTGTCATCTTTCAACTTAAAAAGTAGAATAGAAGCACCCTTTAAATTATATAAAAATAATCACATGCAGAGGATTCAGAGGGCTCTGAAAGCAGGCATGCCAATATAAGACTTTCAGGGCATAGGCCATCAAGGTAATCTGGGAAATTACTAAAATAGAAACTTACAGTACTCTCCCTAAAAAAGATACTCACAGCTAAGCAGGAGTGTTAAGCACATTCCTATCAACTTCTAATTGCAACTCAGTCTAAGTGCTTGTCTTGAAATCCAGTCTGGAAGTGTCTTTTCTGACCTACACTTTACCCATACATTCAGTAAAAGAGAACGTTTAGCTAAGACTCCTTCAGCAAAGGCCAAAAGGGGTCCATGCTCTGGGTCTTAAAGGCAAGCCTCACAGTCAGCAACTTTTTACTGGTACATAAACCTCCAACTAAGCACAGCTATGCTGCATACTAGGAAACATGGCACAGAGAAAGAGCAAGGTCACACCAGAAAAATCAATGCACTATCATACAAAGAAAAAAAAACAAGAAAACCCGGAAAACCCGCACTCTTATGTGCAGTATATTCAGCTGACACAGGAGAATTTCTCTGAGAGTTTGTACCACTAAAAATACAGATTTTACCTAAACTGATCTGTTTCATCTCCAAGATGACAATCTGCTCCAACTAAAGTTCAGGTGAATATTCAAATATACATACTGGGCCAAAATTAAAGATCCAATATTCTGCCTGAAAGTGCCAACATATTCAAAGAAAAGCGCCAGGCACCTGGCAGGTCCACTTCCTGGTGTACTCTCTCAGCTTTACTGGGAGAGAAGGGGAACAGATTTTTGATTGAATTGGATTATTGAACCTGATTGAACAGAAGATCTCTATGATCTTACTCTCTATGACTTAAGAAACATATTTGACAGTCAGTAATTCCGTAAGAACAGGAACCTCAAGAGACTGCTTTTAGAATCTACCTCACACAAGTGAGCGTTCAAAAAAAAAAAAAAATCAAACAGTTCACATGGCCCAGTAGTTCTAGGTATCAAAACAGCAGACCCCAGGAATGTTTAAAAGCTGCATTTAAAAGGCAAATTCCCATAGAGCACCTGTTAATCAATAGTCTCCTTTCATAAACGTACAGGAATTGAATTCCAACTATGGGCAGCACACACTAATTGAATAAGCAAATCTACCTTCTGCTGATTTTTCTTCTCTAAAACATTCAGATCTCCCTAACTGTTAAATCAACACAAATAAAGAAAATCAGCACTTTTGAGAATACATTCAGAGTAACCTGGCAAAGTACCACGAATGTTACCTCAATAAACAACTTGGAGTAGTTAGAAAGAGGGTTTACATACATATAGTCCCCTTCCCCAAAACACACCCCTGCTCCTCCCTCCCACTTCCTGCCCATACAGTAACAAAACCATACCTGGATCTTTTCGCCCTGGTTTTTCAAAGCGTCTGTCTCCCCTAGAAAGGCAGAATACAAGTTTCAAAAAAGGTTTTTGGAACTGCTCCATTCGTTTTAGGTACGGCTCTTTTTGTTTTGTTTTTCTTCTCAATCACACCTCGAGGGACAGAACCTTTAAAGGTCTAAGTGACAACCAAAATTTTCAGGCAACTTTTGGCAACTAGGTATGTTTTGAAACTTTACCCTAAACACCATCAACACAGTGTCAAGACTAAAACTGAAGTAAATCCTTTAGCAATACATATTTTCACCCGGAGATAATCCATTTCTGCTGTAGCTCCCTTAACTTATACTCTTCTTGAAGCAGTTCCTTCTTTGCAGAAACTCAGCAGAAAAAAAATTCTTTGCAAAAAAATCTGTTAAACTGGTTCCTGAGGTTTCTAGAAACATTACTGTTGGCTCCACCTCAGAAATTCACACTGGCACTCACAGGTATGCCTAAACACCTTTCCTGAGGTGTTTTTATGAAGCTACAAGGCACAAATGGAAGCTGAACAAATGCATGTACAAAATTTAAAAAGCTAGAGTTTTCTGTTACCTTTCCTCCCAACTCTGTGATCTGTGCATTTCCCTGCCCCCTCCTCGCCCAAATCCACCCTCCACTTCATCAAAACTTCTTTGGTAGAAACCGCTTTCTCCTCGGCCTCTGCCTGAAAAGACAAAAAAACACAAGTATTTGAATAAATAATAATAAAAGTTGAGAGTCAGGTAGGTTTCCTTTTGCACAAGTCCCTCTGAACTGATCTCAGGATATTAAGCCCCAGTAAAATTATTTGGGGCAAAGGGAAAAAAAGGAACAAAGACCGACACAAGAGTCTTATGTAAAAAAATTCTTATCAGGCAGCACAGGATCAGACAGAACAGGCAAACAATTCTGTAATAAATATTATGCAGAAAAACATAAAACAGATACTTACCCTACAGAAACTACCAAATAAGGATGCAGTGTTCAGAGTGTCCACACATTTGCCATAACAGGTATATGTGCAATTAACGCTCACAAAAAAAAAAAATCAGATAATTTCTAACAGCAGCATTCAGAATAACTGCACCTGTTCTCATAACTACTGCTGTCAAGGTTAAGGAGGAAGGAAGAAGCTTCACCACTTAGTCCTTTCATTTCTAGTGATCCTTAGCAGAAATCTGCCCCAGGAGCAGTGGGGAAAAGAGAAGGATCATAGGACGCATATTGGCAAGAAGACATGAATTCCAGAAACTACAGAATAAAAATTCATCCTCTCACTTTTTCAAGAAATTTGCTACCAAGCAGCAATTTGCTACCAAGCAGTAAACCTCAAGCCAGATTTTCAGAGGCATCCTCAAGTAAAGGACCTTGAGATACACATCTTCAGTGTTGGCAGGGAAGGGAAGAGAACATATTTTGGTCAAAAAAAGTCAAATGCATGCACACATCCTCAGAGCTAGGAAAGTTCCAGTACTGCTTAGACAATGGCTGAGGTAAATATCCAGATTTTATATTTTATATATATATATATATATATTTATATATATATATATATATATATATATAAAACACTGCCTCCAAGTGCTACAACTGCAGCAGCAAAAGTAGGAGGCTTTTATCAGCTAGCTTACCATTTCAAGGATCAGAAGGACTGATCAAGTGAAACAAACTGATCAGCTGGTTGTCATGATAATTCCTTGTCTATATACACATACACACACATAAATGCAGCCTCTGTCAGACTCTTAAAGAAGTCCAAGAACCTAAAGAACACCTGGCAAAGGGAATTCTTAGCTGTGAAACTATCACACACCTTTTACAGTTCCTTCTGGCTCAAAGGAAACAACACCTCAAAGGATGAGGTGCAAACCAGTCCTGGCATCTAGAGGAAGATGACAAAACAGAATGACCAAATGAAACATTAAACAAACATCCTGGTCAAATTGAGAGCTGACTCCAACACCGTTACAATACCAATAACATATTGTAACAATAACAAGCCCCTACATCTAAAATCCAAAGATTTCACGATGCATCAAGGATTGTACCTTATTTCAATGTTTTGAGAAGAGCCTCTGAAAAAAATTGAAAGAATTAAGGCAGTTGCAACAGCTTCTCTACAATCCTATACCAAGCTTTTTGTACAAAAGCTTCTTTCTAGACAATAAGGAAAAGAAGAGGGATCCACAGATGATCCAGTCAGGCTCCTCAAATATACACTAATCTCGTATCAGACAGCCCAGATCACAGGGTGGACAAGAAAGTTGAATAAAATTGCCTGTATAATACCTACTTCTGCTTCAGAAACTGGATTTAAACATCCTCTTTGGGCAAAACTACCCTGTTCCTAGCATCAGAAAAGCAGTTCAACCATAGACCTCCTTGTCACAGATCTGTGGACTTCCTTGCTACAGGGTGTTACAGATGGTTAAAGTTTAAAAAGCCTAGATAAGCTCATAAAAGAGAAGTGGACTGAGGTTTACTAAACACAGAGAAATAGCAACTGGCTCAGGAAATGCCCCGAGCTGCAAATGTTTGGAAGCTGAGAGTTTATCTGAAGCACCACATTGGTATTTTTGCCCAGCTCTTATTTTCTTGCCAAGGCACCTGCTTTTGGCCACTTTTGGAGATGGACAATTGGGTTAAATGAAGTCTTTGCCTGATTCAGCACAGCTGTTCTTATGCAAACTCAGGTGGAGGCAGAAGAGCTGACTTAGTACTCAAGCCAGAAGAAGAGGTTAGTATCAGGCCTCTGACTGTATTAGTCAGAAACATTAATACCTTCACTATGGGAAATACAATACTGCAAGGCTGACCACAATCATGTGTGAGAAGTAAGTTTTAATAACAAAGTACAGTAAGAAAAAGTGATACTGCTGAAGTAACAGTATGGTTATGGATTTATGGGTCCCCTTACAGTGTTAGGGAAGAATTCAGTTGTGATTCCTCACAGATGAGCCCAAGGAAGTTTTATTCATCTTACATAGTGTCAACATTTGCCTGGTTCCTTCACTACAGGAAAGCTCTCTTCTTCCCTTTCACAGAAGATAATAAAGCAGAAGACGCAGAAGCAGCTCACAAGAGAAAGCCACAGGCAGCCAGAGCCAAAGCAGAATGAAAACACCAACTCATTTCATTTCTGAGATAGGAGAGACAAAGTTGCATACACTTTTCCACCAGAAACAAAATCAGTTGTCCTCTCCTGTTTTTACAGCAAGTGACAAAGCAAAATCTGTAGTGCTCCCCTTGCAGCATAAGAAAGCAGGGACACACACTGATTACTAACATCTCAATCACACAATTAACAGATCCAGACAGCTGGTGACTTGGAGATTTCATCAGCAAATAAGGCAAATGCCTTATTAGAATAGAACCAGTGTTGTTTTAACAGCAGCATGGCTTATACCACCTTAAAAACGATGTGAAGCAACAGCTTAAGAAATCTTTTTCCACCTACCCCCCTTTACATGTCAGCTTCAGTTCTGCCCAATCAACCTTTGAAACTGTCTTAATTAAAAGATGATCTCACATCAGAGGATCTCAGCAACTCATTTAAGGCTGGCTGCAGAGCCCTGCTGCTCGACTCCCAGCAGTACAGATTTCTTCCCCCCCCCCCACCTCAGCACAGGGCAGGACTTAAAGCCATCTTTACCAACGAGGATACCATGGTTGTATTGCCACTCTCCCTGACTGCATTCAGTAAGGGACACTGGCTAGGTGTAGCATCAGGAGGTAGCCATTTGATAGCACCCAGGATGAGGTACTTGTACAACTACAGCAGAAAGCAAGTAGACCACTGCGCAGAACCGTATCGTACTGAAACAGCTTCTACTGAGCTACAGAAAACTGCACAACTAGTCAAAGCAAACTGTGCTGTTTAAGAGTCAGAGTTATTCAGCAAGTATTAAGTAGATTAGTCTGACCAGAAAGTGCACACTAGGACACAGCTTAATACTAATAACAGAACATATGAAAAAGGCAAAGCTTGCAGAGAGGGTAAAGCTGCACAAAAGCACACTGTTTGCCACCCTGTCTCTCTGCACTATTTGACATTTTGTGGCCAATAAATCTAGAACCATGTGTTTATGTTAAACAGAATGCCACTTCCAAAAGATGTCTGCATAAGAACAAACCGTCAAAATGTAGATGTTGAATAGGCAAAACAGAATGCAAAGTCAGTACACATCAATAAACCATGTAAGAACTGGAGTGGTTGTGGCATTTGTGTTTCAGTAATTCCTTAAAGACCTCAGACCTAGGAGCTCGTTCCCCTGGATACTGCAGCACACAGCCAAAAAATCTCTAACCTGAAAAACAGACAAGTGTGAACTTAAGTATACAAGATACAAGCAAGAGGGTAAGTAGCAGCATATATGCCAATCTAACCGTCGTTACACAAAGCAACATGACAAGTAAATTCCTGTAATTACAGCATGACTGGAGTTTAGAATCTACTATCACAGTCCTAACAGCACACAGCAAGAGCAGGATACTTGTAGCTGAAGTATAGCTGTTTTGGGATATATCAGAACTTTTCACTTTCACACTGTTTAGACCCTTTAAAAGGGCAGTGAAGACTTCATGTGGAAGGAGGCAAAAGCTCTAACAGGAAGAAAAGCTGCCCTCATAACGGCCCTAACCAAAAAGGAGAGCAGCTACAAAACAAGGTGTCTGTAAGCTTACAATCCAGTCCAAAGACTGCTTAAATCTCTCCTCATCTGAGGCTCTTATGCATGAATGTTGACATTCCAGTCCCGCGAGCACAAAGCACAGGGCTTAACAGCCCACCACAGGGAGCTCCCAGGAAAACAAGTCAATTAGAAAAAGAGGTCACGTGCAAGCACTCGGTTCCTTTAGTGAATATAACTTCAGAACTAAATAAAAAGTTTGGTATTTATATTCCCACACAAAACATGTAATGCTAGTGACGACAGTTTCAAATTGCAAATGCTTTCAACATTAACACTAAGTTGTATTTTATACATTTATGCATGCTGTCATAAAAAAATGTAAATGAAGGCAGAAGAACTTCCATGTTAAGAAGCATAGCAATCATTTTTACATCAGCTAGATGTCAAAAATGCATTCACTGTCAGAACAACTCAGAGTGACTACTGAGCAAAGTATTTACTCAATCCTGTTTTGCAGTTTTAAATAGTGGTAACTGAAGTCACATTGCAAGTTCTAATAATAATCTTTACCAATGGTTTACTCAGTCATCCCTTAACTAATCTGTGTCCCAGATTCCCTGTCACCTCCTCCTAAACATTGTAATACAATTCTAATTGGTGCCTCAGCAAGGAAACTTAATTAACAAATCCAATCATACATGCAAATTCTTCGCTGAAGTTGTTATTGGGCAAGTCTGTTCAAGACAACAATCTTGTTTTGGAACAGCTGAAGCCTGAATTTGCAGCAACAGCTTTATTGCATACAATGATGTAAACATCAGAAATACCAGGTAATCTTTCAGACCCAGGCAATTTTGCAAGGCTACAAATAAAAATGCTTTCCAAGCGTTAAGTGAGACAATTCATTTAGTGAATGAACTACGAAGAAATTCCACAAGTCCTTTTCATCCTTACTTGCCAAAACAGAACTACACTTAAAAGCTTATTGGAAGCAAAGGGTTACTTTTAAGAGTTATATGTTATCAGTCCCATGCAGAGCTTTTCGTAACTATTAGAGACAAAGCCCTTGATTAAAAGGACACCAAGTGTGTAATTGTTAAAAACCTACAGTTTGGCCCTTGCAGAAACCCTGTTTTGTTTGCAGAGATACAGAAATTCCATGCAACTTATCATGCCTAAATACAAAGGCTAATTGTTCACAGAAAGAAGAGGGGAAGAAACAAGAAGCAATCAGGATGGCTTAAAAAGGGAACCCTCAGTAATTTATAACTGTACCAAGAATGAAAAATGAATGACGCAAGGGCTTGGAAAGCATCATTTACAGTTTAGCAGGAGATAAGACAAAGTAGCCTAACAAGTACAGTGTGCAAAGATTCACATAAACGTAGGAAAAAAAAAGATCAAATGAGGATGAAAAAAAATGAGTAGATGAATTCTGCAAAGTTCCTAAACTAGTATTTTTAATATACCTTAGAAATGAAGTATGATAAAACATGAATATGCAGTAAAAGCTTTCAAAAAGTCTTGATAATAAGCTCTGTCCACAGAAGTGTACTTAAACTATTGCCAATCTAAGTTTCAATCCACGGATTTGATAACAGAATTACTGCATTAGGAGCTCTGTTCTGCCACACACAACTCTGATCTCACTGAAACTAGTGGGGGCAATTAAAAAGCACTCACTGCTCACTGAGTGAAGATCACAATCACCGTTAATCCTATGGTAACGAAAGGAGAAAACAAATTGGACAAAAGATAAAGGAACAGATGAAGTTGGGTAAATTAGATGTGATTGAGCCATCCTCAGATTGACACTAAAAAACACTAGTGCTCTTATGAACTCAAATCACCAAATTACGTAGTGTTCATTGCATTTGTAGAATAAAGCCTTAAAACATTTATAAAAAATAAATAGCTAATATATGTTCATAGGGAAAGTGAAACACAGATGGTAGCAATGCAATACAAACATTTAAGGCACACAGCAAAAAAACAGTTTTCAAATATACAACAGAAATGTAACAAGGTATAGAGAACAGGTTTTTTTCCCCCCACACCTGTATGAGAAACGCCTTTTTTTTTTAAACTAAGCCCTGAGCATCTAATCAGCAAAGACAATAATAAATAAAGAAGGGGAAACAACAGGGAGCCAGGGGATAGTCTTATAGAAGTTCAAATGCATATGCCTTAGCTAAATAACAGCCACGAGGGGGCAGACGGCAATCTACAAATATCTAAAAGATGTAAGCAAAGAATGGAGCAGGATTAAAGAAAGAACAGAAATGAGAACACAAATTAAATGAAAGCAAAATTCTGACCAAGCATTTAGTTATGCACAGAAATGATTTTCAAAGATGTTAATGAAAATATCTCCATTTAAGAACATTTTCAATTAGATAGGACCCCCAGAAAAAACTCATCTAAGCACCTGTAAAGACAGAGGTTAACTCCTGAAGATATTCAGGTTACTAGCTCCTAATATTCTATGCATCAACAGGGCATATTCATATATTAAAAAAACGCAGAATATCGTTCAGTCATACACACATTGAAAGGGAACTGCCAAAATAAGTTCTGGCATTAACAACTTGCTTTGAATCTAGTGATATCACTTGAGGACATTTACTCAATTTCCAAATGTTTGAAGTGACCCAGCATTAAAACGACATTGATTATAGCGATGCCCTAAAATTGGCAAGACACAAATTTCTCCCAAATTAAGTTACATCTCTCCATTAACCTTTTCAGGTTTGTACTGGGGACAGCTGTTAATAAGTACAATGACTTTTCAAAACATTGAATGCCAGCTATTACAGTCTTAATGTTTTAAATAGGTTTGTGGATTCTTCTCTTTCCCTGTAAGTTGGTTTTATATCTCTATTAAAGTTATTTCTAACAGCTCTGAAGCAAGCAATTTCCTACTCCTCCTCAAAACTATCCTTTATTTTTTTTTCACATCTAATCTGATGAAGTCATAACACAGATACCAGATATACATTAAGAAGGCACACAGAATGATCATCAAGAATGCAGTGTTCATTCTCTGAAGTCTTTCCAATAAGCTAAGTCTTAAGAAAGAAGTAATAGGGCATGAGAAAATCTGACTATAACCAAGTTACACCTAATGTTTTTTCAGAAGCTTTAACCTGGATCTCATCTCTATATATTGCAACACATCCTTGTCTTTTAACAGCTCACCTCGACCTCTAGAGGAACTTCGACCTCGAGGAGCCCCTACCACCGTTCCTCCTCCTCGTCCCGTCAATCTCAGGACAGCGGCACTGTTTACAGACATTGAGAAATTTCTCTGCCAAGAAGAAGAAAGAGCCATGGTGAGATTTTACTAAACAAAAAAAAAAAAAACAAAACGAAATCCCCATCCCATGGCCCCACGCACACCACAACCAAACTTACCTCTTTTCCTAAATTTAGCTTAACACCAACTGTGATTTCCTTGTTTGTTACACACTCTCTGCAACTAACTGAACAAAATTACCAAGGAAAAGGACTAGTGCTCCTGAGTTACTTACCTGAAATTTTCATGCTCTAAACATAGTAAATGAGCATTAACTTCTTTATCAGATGATTCCAGCACAGGATTGATTGTAACTTTCAGTAGCTCTAACTACACGGCCATTCAGCTGCTAAAGTAATTAGTACCTACACTGTACACAACGCATTAACAGTGCTTCTAAACCGACTTCTCATGCAAAGCAGTAACGTGCAATGAACAAGACTTGAACAAGATTATATTTACTCCTAGCCTTTGCAAAAGCCTTTTTTCTTCAGCTGTATTGTAAGAGTGGGGGAACTAAACTTCAGAAGCCTTAAACATGTAAGTGTTACTCATTTTAGTAAGGCAATAACCACCAGTAAAATTCAAATTTATTATAATGAGAAATAATTACTAAAGAAAAAGACATTTCAACAAAGAATGGCTAATTATAACAAACTGTCCCCATTCTCCGAGCACGAGTAGCTGAAAAACTAGGCCAAAGGATCCAGAAGCTTGTTCTGAAACATTAACCACCAAACTTGGATTCAGAGTACGTGTGAATCCAAGTTTTAAGTAGTATACAAAAGATGCAAGAGTTGTTCTGTCAGGCTTCTTGACAGGGTCTGAAAGGAGGCAGATTGCTTACACGAACACATCTAAATTACTATGATTTTGAAGGTCCCAGACTTCCAAAGAACAAGACAACAAGCAAACAGATACTTTTAAAATCTAAATGGCACACATCAAAACCAACAGGTACCTGAAGGAGTGTTAGTGCAGAAGTCAAACTGCTTGATACATTCTTTCTACAAAAACAGATCTTCCTTCAAGAGAGAACTGGCAACTTTAAGTTGACTTGAGAAAAACATCCACTCACGCATGGCAAAAAAGCAAGGTCAGCCTCCAGTAAATCTGACTTTCTTCATAGCTAACTCCTAAAGTAACCATTTCAAGATTAAGCAAACCACCTCTCCTACACCTGTGAACAAATCACTGTCTTCACTATTGTTATTTTCACTTAAGTAGTGAAATATAAATAGCAGCTTTTCACTGTTTTTCCCCCAGAACCTTCAAAAATCACCAGGGAAACACATCTTATTTTAATCTCATTACCTACAATTTTTACACAAATGCTGTATTTTAGTAGTAGTGATTTAATTTATACTCTATATATCTTGAAAGATCATTTAATTTTTCTTCTCTTTTGGACATGAAAATCTGCATGTCAACCCAAAAGCAGATCAATGGAAACATTTAAGCCAGACAATTTTGTGTCTTTTACTCAGAACTAGGTGGGCTTGGCAGCTGTCCCAGCTAAATAACACAAGCATTGATGAGAGCGAGCTCTCTATTTACCTCTCCAAATATTTCAAATATAGTCTATGGGATCATGAGATCAATGTTTGTAGTTCTGAACATGAGATCTCATAGTAAAGTATACATTTACTGTAAATAACAGGTCTCAAGAAGACCTTGAGGATCTTAGGCACACACGGGATGAAAAGAAATTCTAATTCCCTCCAGAGAAGCCTAACATCTGATGACACAACTCACCATCAGGTGCAAAGTTATACAAAATCTGGACAGATAAGAGACAAATGTATTTCTCAGAAATTCCCCATCTTCTGACTGATACAACCAAGCAACAATTACATTTTACAAAAACTCAGAAACCCTTTTGAAATGTGCAGGGTTTTTTTTTTTTAATTATTTATTTTAAGCCTCAAAACTTCTCAGAGGAAATGTGTTACTTGCTGGCGGGATATAATGCACAAGCATGCGCTCTGAGGCAACTTGCCATGAAATTTTCTGCTTATTTAAAGCATATAGCACACCTATAGTTCACATGTGCTATTTGCTACAAAAATACAGAAGTATCTTCAAGCTATTGACAAGATCCAGTCTTGCATAAGTCTTAGTTTTTCCATGTCTTATTTTTACTAGTAAGAAAAAACAGCAGTATTACTTTTTCCCCCCTCCATCTAATTACATCTAAACTCCTCAAAACAACCTCCTCCACCACTTCTCTGTATCTGTAGAGCTTGCTGTGGTGAAGACACAATCCTTATATTTAAGCTTAAAATCATAGTTAATAAGACCCATCATCCACATCTACATAACAAGTCTTTAAATCAGCTGGAGAGAGATCAGGCAAGCACAAGCTCTTCCCGAATGTCCTACACACAACTCTAATGCTAGCAGGAGCATAACTCTCGGGTTACAAGCAAAGATTACTCTCCATCCAAGGCTAGAGTAAGCTTGACTGGTTCAGCTCCAGCTAAGCATAACTATCTTTAAGTTCATTCATTTTGATGAGGCTGTCCTCTGTAAGACCCTCAAATCTCCCTCTCTCAAATTTTGATAGGATATTACCAGCAGAATTCATGGAAGGGCACAAACATGTCTTAAACTCTCCATTTTCACCTAAGAGCTTTCCTGTGCCACGACTAGGAGCAAAGCCATTGGTTTTTCACCTCGTGATCGCTTATGAACATCTTGTACTGCTTCTTGATGACAAGCAATGTTTATTATGTCATGGGGTACAAATATCAAAGTTTCCGGTAGTTTAAACACTGCTGTTCCCTTAACATCTCAAACAAATTAGTCAAAAGGGGAAAAAGATCTAAATTCATTTCAGACAAAAAAAAAGATTGTTCATGTCCTCTGGATGCTCAGAAAGCATTAGGAATAAGTCTTCCTTAGAAAAGGAATATGGAACTGTTCTTTCAGATGAAGATATCTGTTCAAATTGCAGAAAACTAAGCCCATCATCAAGACTGCTGCAAGATCAAAAAAGAAAATGAGCAAAAAGAAGAAAGCAGGGACACAGACACACATGCTCCTGAGAAACGCTAAGCTTAAGACCTTGATGAAACACTAGATACTGCAGCAGAGAACTACCTACCCCTGTAGCTTCCGCAGCATTTACATCTCACCCGGACCGAGAGGCTACTCGGTACATACTCAGTACTATATAGCCTTAAGCTCATATCACCCCCCTTGGAGAAGATCTTGGCAATCACCAGAAGTTGATGTCTCCTTTAAAAGTCTTGACCATAAAAGTCTTGTAGTTTACTGCCTGAAGGATTCCACTATGCATCAGTAAAAAAGTATGTCTAAAGGCATTTAATACCAAGATCCGAGATTTTCACGTGCTACTGAGTGTCTGGCTGACCATTCCGTGGGCCTGTGCCTGAACCCTCCTTGTTTCCACTTGGAAACAGGGTCTTGGCAAAGATTCACATAAAAGCATATCCTCCTCCTCCTCAGCTACCTTTTAAGACCAGAACAATGACTTGCAGTACTAGTAGTGTCCTCATCTGAATATGAGCTTGAAAAGGCTGCTGATTAAAAGCTGATCTAATAGTGTCCTGTATCAGTGGACAACACCCTAAAAAGCCATGACATATATACTGATCGTCCCCGCAAAAAATAAATAAATAAATAAATAAACAAATCAAATCATACTGCAGTCAGTAAAAACTCTCAGCAAAAACAAACCACAGTATTCTGAAGTCAGACAGGTGCTAAGAAACATGACAAACCAGAGAACAACTGCACAGTTAGAAGTTTTTAGAGCCATGAAGAAGGAATGAATTCAGAATCAAAAGCTGGAGGCACCAGAAGGCTGGCAGTCCTCCCTGCTACAGCTTCCTCTAGGAACTGACTTTAAAGGAAGGATTTAGAGCAGCCACACTCAAAACAGAAGTCTTTTGCAGACTACCTGTTTTCAATGTTATCTTGTTCACCGTTGATAATGTAACTACAGAAACCAAGTAAGCAAATAATCAAGCAACTGCTTATACAGAGTGTAGTTAGGAAAGTAATGCAACTTCCTAAGAAATGGGGAAGGCATTTCTCCAAAGACCACAAGCTGACATTTCAGAACTTGGATATTCCTATGACAGAAGAGAAGGTGGCACAAGAATTGTAGAAAGAAAGTTTCACAGATCTGAAAGTGCTGTTCACTTGACAAAACAGGTAATATTTCTCAGACCGTGATGATCCTGGACTTAATGAGTTGACAATGCCTGCTATCAATAGAACAGATCATATGAAAAATATCTGGTCAAATTTAAGATAATCATTGAGTATGGCTAAAATTTAAACTTTATGCTAACACAGCATGTTTTTAGAATTTCTTTCCTGAAGTCTACCGAAGGTAGATTTGGGATTTTTACTAATTTTGTTTTTGAACTGAAACATATGCTTTATTTTGCCTTTAAGCTAATGCCAACCTACAGATTCTTTAAGAAGAGTGCTATGTCTCTGTAGGAATACAAACCTGTTCTTCTTCTGTAAAAGGTACAAGTGCCAGTGGTGGCAGGGGCTCCTCTTGTAAAATAGGCAGAAATTCCTTATCCAGAAGGTCTGAAGGTATCTGTATGAAAGGAGAAGAGCATACAAATACTTGATGTACACAGGTATATATATGTATATATATATATATAAAAAAACATTCCAGAGATAACGCTACATACTTGGATCAACACAAAAACACTTTTCTACCAAATCTCTCCTAGTACACCAGTACTTCCAGTAACAACGGCAAGGAAGATGAAGGGGAGGGAGGAAGTTACTTCATTGCAAATTTATTTCCCCAGAAAAAAAAATTCTTATATAGAAAACATCCAATGCATCCACTACCCAAAGCTTACATATGTAAAGTACCAAGCTCATAAAACAGATTTTCCATTTATACACCAATGCAGACCAAATCTGACCCAAGTGAAAGCTAGCTGTTAAGAGCACTGTATTCCTAAGCTTAATATATTAAAAAAAATGAATAAAATGTACATAAACAGAATTGCCATATATATAAAGCATGCATGCATAAAGGTTTTGTATTTAATTTTTTAAAAATCAGTATTTTCTATGGTAACAATGAGAATAAAATAAAAAAATAAGTAAAATGAAATTATATAGTTATGGATTTATTAAACAGGGAACATGGATGCAAGTATTAAAATCATGATTTAAGTCACATTTAAACACTAATTTTTTAACCATTCCATCTTCCGGCAGACGTCGCCTTGAACACACAGACGAGAAGCTGCAGTTGTAACCAACTGAACTCTAACTATGTCAAAGAACTTTGTTTCAAGAATATCTAGTCCAAAATACTAAAGATAAAACCTTCCTCCAATTTTAGTTGGAGGAAAGCAAACTAATCCCCCCCAAACCTCCATTTGAGTATACACTAACAGAAACCTTCTTGCTTTTAATCAGGGTATCTTTTTATCAGAGCTGCAGCTTTGCCTAATATCGAGCCAGCAAAGAACCATGATGACACAGCGAGAAAGAGATTAGGGTGCCAGATACAACACAGGCTTAAAAACATTACATCTGGTAGCTGACTATAAGTAGTGTCAATAGACCTCTCAGGTCTAAATAACTAGAATTACTGAATTCCACAGAAAACGTGGATCAGATGCAAGCTATCCATTTCTTCTATTATTGAAGGACAGCATGCTTTGTATTAAAGCCCTTCCAGTAGACACATGGGGGGAAGCGATCTTTCGGACTATGCATAACCATTGGAAAGCTTCCTCTAAAAACAGGAAACCGGGTTTTTTGAATGAGTGGTATCATCAGATACAACACAGACAAACTGAATAAAACAGTGACCTTTGACAGACTCAAAGTATAGCATCAAAGTTTAAATCACAACTCCTCAAAGTAAAGCAGGAGAATTCTGCATGTTAAAGCACAACCTGAAGCTATAACATACTTAAAGGCTTCAGAAAATTGATATCATCCAAAGGCCCCAAATCCACGTAGTATAAACAAAGTAGGTCCCCCAGCACTGTAGGAAAACATGTCAGCACACTTAGTACAGTAAGACGAAGGTGTGCATGCACATCTATATGCAAAGTTGAAGGCACAATCTGCAAAACTTCCTTCATTCCTTCCTGCACTTAAGGGTAAGGCTCTAGGAGGCAGAGACTTCAAGTCTACTATGTGCCTGCTGCAACAATAAATCAGCCTCTACACTATCTACTTAAAATAAAAATACAAAATACATGACTACCTGAAATGCTCTCATGGGGGTCTGAAATGTGACTTTTGCATCATGGAGAATTTTCCTTTGAAATTAAACAAGAGCAAAGTTCTTGCTCTATTTTTTTATATTGCTCTTCTATATTACACTGGCTAGCCTGTATCTGGGATTTGAGTTCCAGATAAGCAGACAGTTTAAGAACTGTGCTTATTGGGCTGAATACCTGCTAAGTGAACTGCCTTGAATCAGGACAAAAAGGGAGCTCTTATTTTTTTTTTCAGATGATCTGCTAATGTAATTTATTGCCTGATTGTCAAGCTGAATTAAGCCTACTCTCACTATATTAAATAAAATCCTACAGAGTCAAGCAAATTTGCAAGGCTGCAACGAGACTTTATCCCTTCATCATCTGTGGCAATGGGACTGAATATATCAACCAGATTTTCCTGTTCTCAGAGGTACAAGAAATTGCCTCTAAAGTCACTGCTGGCCAAAAGAATTAAACACAAATGCACTAGGAGTGGGATCAAATGGACATATAAAAAACAATTATACTTCTTTGGGTCTTTGTCAAAGGATACTCGATTTACATGTATACATTCACAAAATACAAATAACTTTCTCTAAGACTACGCACACATAGACATCAGACCTTCTTTCTTTTTCTACTCACCTTATTATCCTTTAGAAAAAGTGCCAACATTTCTTCTCTCCCATAGCGATAGTCTGCTAGTTTATACTTTGGCAAAGCCGGAGACAGAGGAGGGGATGTCACGCTCCCACCACTAGACAAAGCTCGCAGCCTAAAAAAAAAAAAAAGTGAAAACAGAACTGAAGATAATGCGTCTTCACTAAGTTACC
>NW_028186564.1:337425-372919 GCF_003343005.1 Rhea americana
ACAATAACAGTTAAGCAGAAATATTTACACAGTCTAACTTAAAAACCCTAAAAATTGGTACTTCAAAAATAAAAATAGCTTCCCTTATTTTTCGTACAGGCAGGAGAGAGAGGGGAAAAAATACTTGGAAACACACTTTAATGAAATTCAGTTGTATAATATACCTTGCATAGATACTAAATGACAATAGCTTTTCTTTTCTCCTAGTTCACAAGAAAAATTTACGACAACAAAAACAGTACAACAAACGTGAATCTGCTCTAAGTAAGAAGTTCAGTTAAGCATTTAACACAGTTTAACACACAGTAACAGACAGTAAATTTCACAATGAGATTTCTTCCTCTGACTGTCATCTCTGGAATTCTACTCAACTACTAATTACTTTTGCAGAACTTGAAATTAAGAGCATGTTTCACATGAGCATATACATCACTTTAGCATCTCAGCACAAAAGCTGAACAGTACACAGCCACTCTTGCAAGTGGTAACTTATGATTCCAAATAAATACGCTATTAGATTTGGTTCCATCCCACCAAGATTAGCCACTTCTTGCAGATAATACTTGTCTTACAATTATATGATGCTATTCCCCATCCTTACATGGATTAGCCTCTAATTCCACATAACCATTTTCTCAGCTCTCTCACTATCCTAGTTTACGTTTAAGGAATATTTTACAAAAGAATGTGGGTCAAGAGAGAGAAAACAGCCCATTTTCCTACATTCTCCTTGATATGTATCCCAAACAGGGAAATAAATGAAAACTATCCCTAATAATTACAAAACTTCTGCAAAGAAGGTGTTATAAACTACAATACTGATTCAAAAGCTACCTTTCACCTCATTATTGAAGCTTTTTTCACTTACATTCTTCTAACTGTATAGGAAAGAAAAATTAAACATGCAAGTCCCTTCAACAGTAAGGGACTGTAACAGTTTTTTAGTTTGGTGCCACCCAGTGGTAGTTTCTTTACATATCACTTCCAAATCAAAAATACCTGGGGAGGCATCATACCAGGGATTAGATGGCTCAACGTAAAGTTCATCTCCAATCCAGATTAGATGCGACCGAGTCTCACAATTTAGAAGCGATATAATAGTATACATGACAGACCTGAGTGTACTGCAACCCCGAAGAATAACTATAAATATTAAAATTCCACTGCATTATTCCTCTATCAAATCCAGTAACTCACTGAAATAAAACACACACTTTCACACATAATCTAGTCTAGATTTAAAAAATAGACTAAAGTCCCTCGTTGTTACAGCAAACTTAAATTACTGTTAAAATTTTTTTAAAAAGAGTTATCTTAAAAAAGAAGGGGGAAGGTAACTGTGGCTTCCATCCATCCATCCATGGATCTTATCAAGTCTGTCTGTTGCACTGAAAAGCACTCTAGCATAAGCTATCTGTATATCCTATCTGTACGATGTACATAAAAATGTGTCAGCAAAAGTGAGTATGTTATTCCAGTAATAGTCTTACCATATGCGATATAGCAGTTATAGTCTTATAACCACTTCATACTCCCTTTTACCCTTTTAAGGGTCACATATCTCTAGAAATCACATCAGCTAAAAATCCCTGTTTGTAACCTCACAGTCATGAAGAAATTGGAGAAAACGCTGAATAATCACTCTTCTGTATTTTAGCAAAAGCCAGGGCAATGCATGTTAGCTAACCTGGAAAGCTTTCTAGCAAGTGATGCAAGGTGATACAACGCCACGGAGTCCCCCTAACAAAACAGGTTTTTTCCCCCGATACTTCTTGGTGTGCACATACAGTAGGTGAAGAGATGAACAGATAAGCTTTTAACATATTCCATAAAGGTCCTTATTAATACTTATCACATGGGAAGACCAAATAAGCTTTCTCACTTACTGGTGTCTACTCTGAAGACAACAAGCATTATTCCTCTCTAGGTCCTTGCACTTGTAGTGCAAGTATTACGCACTACAGTAATATGAAATCCAACTCACTTCATACACAGTGCCAAAATATAAAGTGAGGACTAACTTTATAATATGAATATCGCTTTCATTCACAGGTCAGGGATCAAAAAGCAGCAGTAAGGAACAAAAACAGTATTATATCCCATTCAGTCTTATAATCAATTCAGCCCCCAAGCAAAGAAACATAAGTCTTCAAAAATTTTAAACAAGGTTCCAGAATTTCAAAAGACGGAAAGAAAACACTTACCATTCAGGCCCAAAGTTAAGTGTCTGAGTTTCTGCTGCCATTTTTTCCTGTTCTATTCCTCTTTTTCTAAAAAGCGTGAACCTGAAATATAAGAATGGTTACTATGAAAACAACTGGAATAATACAGCCCTTCACAAATTTCTTCCCAATACAAAAGTACATCCGGTCATGCAAAGAACTGAAAACAAAAACTAAGCGGGATCTTTTAAGGAACTCGTTTCAGCTTTCTAACACACATTACATTATTAATATAGGAGTAATTATCAAGATCTCTTGCCCCAAATCATTCTTAATAACTCAAACAGGATACCGGATTAGGGTGCCTGAAGAAACAACTTGTACAAGCAGTGTCTTGTTGAATCAGTGACTACAAGACAAGCAAACATGGAGAACTGGAGGCATAATCCTCTTCTGCAAGAGCAGTAATGCTTAATTAACAGAACTGCAGCTTTCTGACAATTACGAGAAGATAATAAAACACTAGAATACAGCAAGAAAGATTTGCCAGTCAAGTGGCACAGTATTCAAGAAATTTCTGCTGTTTGTTCTTGAAAAATAAGCCTCCTAAAAATTGAGTACATCCAATGCAGTAGTGTCCTCCTCAGTGTACAGAAGATACCCAGCATTTTCTCATTCTTAGCTTTACTAAGCAAAGAGAGCACAGTTTAAGACTTCAGTTACTCTCACTCCTATTGCTCATATTTCTGCAGGCATTACCAAAGGTCAGGCCAAGCTCCTATGCATCAAGAGTATATGGACAAGAGGAGACAAAGCCATAGGGCAGGGAAGGAAGGAGACTAAGCAAAGACTATGAAGCTTTCACTATTCCCAACCAAATCCAACTCCAGCCAGACAGTTCTAGAGAAGAAGCATTTATATTTGGAAAACATAGCTCCTCTTTCCTACCAGCAACAGCAGAAACAGAATCTGTAGAGAAAGAAATATTTTCAAAATCAAATACACTGTAGCCAAAGCCCAAACAAAGAAACACTTGAAGCATCACCTACAGAAACTGGTTGATTAGACTTTAAGAAACCATAAAGACAGATGGTAAGAAGCTTTACTGTATCAAAACATTATACCTTAGTTTACCCCAAGGACCAAATAAGGATCTTCGTAAGGTCATGTATACTTTGCATGAAAGGGTGACAGAAAAGGGAACAAACAAAACATGGGAAGATAAAAGTGAAATGGGGAGGTGAGGGAGGGGGAAGACCAGACAATGGAAAATGGTTCCTTTCTTATGCATCTATCACACAAGCAACTATACTAAAAGAAAGCAAGATGATCAACAGCCTAAGTTAGAAAAACATCTTTTGGGCATGCAGATTACAGCTGTAAAACTTCCAGCAGCCTAAACCTAACAAGTGCTTGGCTCACACATTTTTACTGCATGCCTTCCAAGCTCCTTATTGAATATATGCTATTAATTTTTTCCTGTGCTCTCAATATAGTTTATTCACAGACTATAATAATTTTATTTTCACAAGAACGCTGTACAATGAAACGTATTATGCCCATTACATGCACCAGAAAGTAATACACAAAGATCAGAATGAAAATATCCTGCTAGTTTCATAGACCTAATTTAAGAAGATTCTGGTCCAATTTTTTTTTAGTAGCTGATGTTTCATTAGTACATTCAAAGCATATCCATTCATCAGTTCTGCAAATCAAACTACAGAGGTGAAGTTAGGCGTCTAAAAGATAGGAAATATAGCAGCCACATGTGAAAATACTGTGGGGCAAGCCATGCAAGCCATCAGGCACACTCTGGCACAGACAAGCCTTAAATGGATGGCTGTCTTCATGGATTGATCTCTTCCTGCAATGACCATGTCCTGGGGGGAGGAGGGGGAAAGGTTGCTCCGAGAGTCATACTATCCCCATGTGAATCACCAGGGAACCTGGGGTCTTGGCTCCCCTAATACAAAAGCTAACTTAGTATCAGTAATACTGGAAAAGCTGACACTGAACGTTAAACTACAATGCAAATGGACACCAGAAGCATCATATGCAAGCATAAAGCATTGAAATAATGGTTACAAGAACAGTTTACCAGTTACAGACCTGCTGGCCCCACCTCGCCTTAGCCTATGGGCTGCTTTCCCAACAACTGAGGATACTGTTTCACCTTTCTCTACCAGACTCAGAAGCCCTTCAGTGCTTACAAGCATCTTCACAAAGGTTTTGTTAATCTCACTCCATCACGCTGCAAAATAGTTTTCCTTGTGTCTCTTTTCGACCACGATATTTTGTCCTGACATCCCTTCACTGGCTCCCTCTTCTCCCTTACTCGTTCAAGTAAGACTTACTACCTTCCTGGAAGTTGTTTTGACTCTCTGAAGCTTGAATTGAAAGCTAGATACCTGTAAGTGGCTGAAATTGTAGCTGAAAGAGAATCAGATCTACAGACCTGAGCATAAGTAACACATGAACTTACCCTGACAGGCAATATTATCCAAAAATAAGACATGCATGAAAAAATAAATTATACACAAAGCACAGCTGAGAGAAAGACTTTGAAGGAGGCACTCTAGAAACAGGTAACTAGCGGTGAGAACTGGAAAAAGAAAGACTCAAGGAAGCAAAGACAGCAAGTGTTCAAGGAGAACACGCTAGCCATGTCAAAGCAGACAAGACAGGCAAAACCAAAAATTGATGATGCTTTTGTAAAGAAGCAGTCATAAGGCAAGAGCCCAAAAACCAGAGAGGAACTTCTGAGGGTGACTACCCTGAGCACTCAATCACTGTATAAAGGAGAAGCTGTACTAACTGGAAAGGCAAGTTGGAATGGACTAGGGGACGCTTGCACTGTGAAAAGAAAGAGTCAGGGTGGAGCAAGCAAAAGGCTGTGGAACTGAGAGATTTGACCTGATCATTTGTTCCCTTTTAAGTATTTTGGCCCAGCCAAATGTACTAAGCTATCAGATCTTTATCATCTTGTTAACTTCCTTAGGATCTAAACTTCAATATTAATAATTAAAATGTTCATTTTGCTCCTTTTTAATCTAGGCTGCTGCCTCCATATTCATCAGATGGCAAATTACATAAAGAATAATATATACCTCATTACTGTCATCAAATTATATATGGAGGAAAAGTCCCTTTCTGAATTGTTAGGCTTTTATAAAGTAAGTATTTCTACAAAATTGTCCTATTTTTTATTTTTATTTATTTTTTTAAGTTATCTGCACAACCACAAATTTTACAGGGACACATAGCACACAGGTAGAGTCTTAAGTTTAACCAAGAAACTGAGGCTGTATTTTGATAATATCTAGTCAGAACTACTGCTTGGGCAAGAGTGGTGGCTTCCCACCACTCCTCCTTCCCCTTTTCTCCAAGATTTTCTTCAAGTCAATTCCTTGATCAAGATGCCAGTGCAACCCCACAAGCACAGGCAGTTTTTCATAGCAGTTCCAGGAAAACTTCATAAACTGGAATTGCTTCATAAACTAGAATTGAGACCCTGTTTTCCTGCAGTGGACTGCAGCCACAGATCTGCTATCAGCGCATAGGACTGTAGTAGTAAGAAATCACATCAGCCCATCATCAACCTGCAGACTGGCAGGGGGAAAAAACATTCTTTCTATTTTCTCAGCAGCTTAGTACTTTGCAAGTCAGAAGTCCATCCTCTAAGCGCACAAAATGTAATCCAATAGAGCTAAGCCTTTAAGTGGCTTTCACTCAAAATTAACAGGTAATACTGTAGGTACAGAGGTTGCTATCAGCAACATTCCCTTTATTCATTTACTTTAGGTACAATGTTTATTTTAGTTAGCTTACAGTTTTTAAGATTAAGTTTGGCTATCTAGGACCTGACAAGTCTATTAAAGCCCACAAAAAAGTGTGCTTCAGATACTGGTTGAAGCTTGATTCTACTGGCTAAATTTATGTTTTAAATTGCATAAGAAAATATTTCAGATAAAATCTAAGAGAAGGTCTGTAATAACAAAAATTATTTTACTATGGCACACTTCAACACCAAGCTCCGCTCTTTTAAATATACAACTATTTAAGAACAATCGAAACAAGAAGTTGTTCTTAGGAGACTCACAGATCTGCACTGTCATGTTTTCCAGACTTTGCACAACCTCAGGATTTACACAAAATCCAATATCGTTATTTATAGAACTGTCCTTTATTCACAGGCGCTTGAGTTAGATTTTCAGACTATGTTAAGTTCTTGTATCTCTGTTACAGAATTATTTCAATTTATAGAATATGACTATGCAGCCCACCAAAATGTTTTGCTAACTGTTTGCAGGGTGGGGATTATAACTGATTCTTAGAATCCCAAATTGAGTCTAAACAAGGATCGCATCCTGGGTTTCCCATCTATTCTTTCCTACAGACAAATAAAATTAATTAAATTAAACAAGATTTAGATTCTGTCATTGTGACTTGCAGCTTTGGGGCTGCTACACTTAGATTTTTTTAAAAATTAACTTTGGAGGCCTAAACCTTGGAAAAACATACCACTGATCCTTCTTTTACACAGCCATTTTATATCAAAGCAGCCTACTGTTTGATCTGAGATGTTTATGAAGAACAGTATCACTTCCTTCCCTTTCAAGGGAGCTCTCTTGTTACTGTAGGTTTGAAACAGCCATTTTAACCTAGAAATTGGTTGCAAATTTTTAAGAAACAGAAAACAATGGAAAATTACTGCAAGTAGATTTAAGAGCAATGAATTGGGTTTTCCTTAAATAAACTTGGAACAGGAACTGAACAACAGAGCTCCACTACTCAACAGCAACATTACATCAAGATGATACTACTTTATGTTCCATGATGACTGCAGAGAACATTCAACAAAAGCTACCAGAGCTAGCTATAATCAGTGCCAGTAACTGTGTTAAAAACACATTACAAGTTGACTGAATCATTAATGCTGATTTTCTATAATTCTTAATATATAAAGGAAGTTCTAGAACTGTAAAGAAACTACCTTTTAAATTTTTGGCACAGTGGTAGACAGGATGACTCAGGCAGCTATATTATTAGTCTATTCAATATTAGACATTGGCTAAAGAAGACAACACTGATTAAAGGACACCGATATAATTAAGGCTAATCAACATGAATTTGCAGAAGATATCCAATCAAAAAATAATTTTGTAAGACTGGATGTTTCACTGCTCAAGTGAGTAGGTGAAATAAATTTCAATTTCTGAAGGAGATTTCAATTAGAAAGTAGAACATCAAAAAAGATGACTTTTTTTAAAAAGAAAATACTTTCAATCCATTCTTCAAAAGAATCTACAACAACCAGTCTCAGAAGGAAAATATTCTCAAAACATACAGCAAATACAAAGGTAAAAAGGTATCCTCCACTTCTATAGAATCTGTAAGTGTTTCATACTACGTCTAAAACCTGTAGATGACAAGAATGAAAATGGTAGATAATGGAAATGACACATCATCAATGAAACTATTATGAATTATTCAATACTCAGCCTAGTATAGCAGGTCACACTTAATAGGGCCAAACACACAATCAAAAGACTCGTGAACAGAAAACATTAGGTGATATATACCTGACGCAAGACTATTCTGGAAAATATTCCAAGGGGGGTGGGGGTGGAGAAAACAGTCCTGAAAACAAGCTGAGATTTATGAATCTATCTGCTGAATAGGAGCATATGACACAACACTGACTAGAAAGGCTGAATCTGTGTAGAGAAATAAGAAACTCTGAATTATATTGCTGCAGGGATATGTGCCCAGTTGTATTGTCTGTAAGCCTGATAAAGCAGAAAGTGTTCAAAATTTGATAAAACATGACAGATAAATTTTAAAGTGGAGAGGGGAAAAAATACCAGAGCTTTATTTATTGAGCATCAAGAAAAGTTCAAGTTTCATCTTGCTCAGTCTGTAAATGTTTATGCAGGTAAAAAGGCCTGAAGACCCAGGTTTATCAGTGAAGGGACCGAAGCAAGAAATTCAGAAATAAGTAAAATAATAAGTTACTTTCAGGTCAACACTAGATGATTTTCTAAAAAGTATGTTCTAATTTAAGCAGAAAATTAAATCAAGCAAAAAAAATGTTATTTGTATTATACAAGATGCCAGAGAACTCACAGTAGTGTCTTTGGGCCTATCAAGCCTTTATCCTGATAAAATTGGTAAATTTTTCAACCTCTATTTATGCACATGTCAGGAGAAGAGTTTTTCCTAAAGAGACAATGCCTAAACCATGCATTGCAAAACTCAAAGCATTGCAAAAATGTTTCAGTCCTTCAATAGTTTATGGTCCAGAATTACTGCCTGTAGCATTTTCAAATGGCAGAAGCAAACTGCCCATCCTCTGCTCACATTTACAGATCGAGCTAAAACTTTATGGACTCCTGCAGCTTGCAACATGTTCCACTGCAGTCCAGAATGGCAAACCTAAGTAGGTGGCTACCTGGGCTACTATGTTCCCCCCAGCCAGGAACATAAAACATCACATCTCCAGATACTTCCCTCCTTTCCTACCTGCTATCGTGGACTTGGTGGTTAGCAGTGCAGAAGTTATCCACCCCTTGTTTCACTTGAACACAAGTAAGCATGCAAGCTTTTCCCAACTTCTCAGCTGAAAAGCAGCATGACCTCCACCTTTATTACAAGGCTTCCACAGCCAAAGGTGGACACCAAGGATTAAGCTCCAAGCGGAGTCAGGGGACCACACCCTTGGCCCTGCCACTGGTTGGAATGCAAACCACTGCTCATTGGAAATCCTGTCCCAAAGTTCTGCCAGTACTCTGCTCTTTTCCATTTGAAAATCATTTTCAAATCTGCCTGTAGCTTGTACGTAGTAAATTTCTTGGTAGGGAAATATTTATTAGTCTGTGCCATTCCACAACATTACAGATTAGGATGCTAAGCCTGTCCACCCGCACACTGTGGGTTCCTGAACTAGGACTTCACTTCCTGTAGCGAGACTACAGGCCTGCAACCAAAAACTCGCTGCAGCATTTCTCTCCCAGTTGTCACATTGCATTATGCAGCCCACAGGTACATTCAAAATGGCAGAACAAAGCTTCAGACTATATTTACCAAGAATATGCACTGAATTAACACAGCTGGGTTGTTATGTTTTTTTGGTTTTGTTTTTAAATATCATTTATATTAGCAGCTTCTTTGGGCTCTGTAGAAATTCTCTCTCTATTCTTTCTTAAGATTTCCCATGCATACAGTTGAGATGTTCTGCACTTAAAAGAGTGAAAAGGGGTATCTATTAAGAAGTCTTGAGAGAAAATTGCTATGCATATCAGGTTGCTTAATCATTTGCAAAATTAGACATTAACTTGCTACTACATACGAATTAAACACTTTAATAGCTTATTAGCACTCTTTCTGTCAACATTGTTCGATATTCACATCTTATGAACTAACAGAAGAATCATATCTTTGCAAACTGACTTGCAATGTTATACTGATCCTGCCTTGGTATTTCTAAAACCTACTATAACATGAACAATATAGATAATCACACATATAGATGATTCAGCATTAACTTAGCCTAATGTAAAAGCTTCCACTGTTTTTTTAATGGTAGTTGAACCAGGCCTCAGTCTGATTTCTTAAATCAGGTTATTAGTCTCTTATACTTAAAAACCTTGCCATATGCCATTTCCCTGAGCAGCCTTGCTCACTATCATATGCCTTATTAACAATTTAGCACTGAAGTTAGCCCTGCTTTGAGTAGGAGGTTGGAGCAGATGACCAAAGATCTCTTGCAATCTAAATTATTCTGATTCTGCGATAAACTGCTCACAAATCACAGGTTTGATCACATCCTTTACTCACCAGCCCCTTGCCACATTATATCCTGATGGAAGTTTGAAGTTACATAAATTCAACTACCCATTCATTAAAAGTACACTTTTTCCTCCTATTTCTTCTCATCAGAAGAGACACACCACCATATACAGACCACAAATTTACTTTCCTCCAATATAACCTACATATGTAGACATATAGCATCAGAACATTCCAGTCCCACAAATTAGTATTTTCATCATAAAGTACTATCAATACCATGAAAGGGATTTCAATCTGTCATCAACACCAGGAAGAAAAAAATTCTTCACAGTAGCTACAACTTGAAATAAGAATTTTTCTATTGAATAGAGCGGCCAAATATACAATTGCAGAAAATTAATTTTCAAACTGCAATGTGTTATGCTTACTTTCACTTCAGTAAAAGCCATTTAACATTCAAAATGACTTTCTGATTGGCCTATTTTCATAACAAATTTATATATATATGTATTTATACACACATGCATATATATATATATATATATATATACATATATATATATATTTGTGTAGGTCAGCTTACCTGCTTACAGTGACAACTTAAATATACAAAAACCACTGCTGAGAGCAGCAAATAATCACTTTCTTGTTTGCCTAGATTCTTGAGAACATATGGCCAAAAAGATAGCAAACTCACAATGCATGACTATTAATAATTAGCTGAGGGAATCAAAAGCTAGTAAATGATCCAAAAGGTACTGTCAACACAGTAGCATTTTGGATACACTTTCTAAATGCCCAGCAAAATGTCTCATTGACCTACGGGCCCCACTTGCTTTACAGACCTCCTGGCATCCTTTATGCTTTTCTCTACAATCCTCTGAGGTCTAGATAACCAGCTTCTATACATTTCAAGCATTAATGACTTAAAGATTATTCCTGAAAATACACACTTTGATTTCACATTTGCCAAAAATCTCAAATATAATAAAGCAATCTGTGTATCCTTTTCATATGAAAAGTAAAGAAGAGAATTTTCAATGGCAGTCTAATTTCTCACAGAAATCAAACCACTGCTGGAGAGTTTATATTCAAGGAATGTTTAATGACCTTTAAAAAGAACAGATTGACAGGTCTCTCTTTGCAACAGAGAGAACTGGACACATTTTGTAATCAACACACTGGCAATCTCAGCTACTAACAACACAATGCAAATAAAACAAAAACAAATTATTTTGGTTTTTTTACAGTCTTCTGCTATTACCTGACATAAAGGAGAAAAAATGAATTACGATGAACTGCATGGTTGTACATGCATATGCACATACACACAAATACACATGCACATACACACACATGCATTACAATCAACCACAAGAGGGCCAGTTGTATAAATCTTGTAATTTAAAACATTTAATTCTTCTTAGTTCCATCTACAAGTACACCTTGAGTAAGCTTGCTAACAGTTCTCAGTTCTGATTTTCAAGTCAGGTCATTTCTGCAGCCAAAGACTTCAATATTTGACTGCAGAGAAGGAAAAGAAAGGCTAAGCTAGCTTGATAACTGACTTCACTCCCATGAAAACACATAGTATCATCCCCTCTGCACCATGTCACACACCTAAGTTTTCAACTGTTACTCAGTGAATAAAAATAAATCAATTGCAAAGGAATGCAAAGAAAGAGATTCCTTTCAACAAAAATGCTTTTTCAATAACAAGGAGATAGATTTCTCCTTATCAAAACACTCGATAGATCTCCAGCAAGCTATGCAGAAGGAGAAAACACATCAGACTCATGCTTTGATGTTTATGATCGGAAATTTTGTTGTTCAATCTCTTCCCTCTGCCTAGCTCTATCCGTAAAATAAATATGGTTTATCTCCATTCATCTTTGAGCAGGAGCACTAAAAAAGAAACAAAACTATAGATTAAACAAATGCTAAGGAAAGGAATTTTTAAGCTCAACTGTAGGAAGATTAAGCTTTATACTTAAAAATGGAAGGGATTTTAAGGACTTCAGTGCAAGAATAAGAAAAGTGCATCTGATAGTTAATTGAGCTTATAAGATCAAACGAAAGTAGGCAGAATCAATTTTCTTATTCTTGATATTTCAAACAAAAAAATCCAAAGAGCCGGAGGCCTGAACCACTTTAAAGAACGGTGAATAAGGGAAGGAAAAGACCATGGTCCATGTGTCTAACTCATATTCATAGATTACTATGAACTGATTTTGCCAACTGTTTTCCCTCTGTATATTGAAAAAAAAAAAAGTACTAAGATCTTTCAGCAGAGGTACATACTAGCAAACAACCTCTTCAGCCAGTCTATGTGGCTACCCCAAGGAGATGTTCTGTAAGACTTTGGTATCTAGTCTTTTAGAAATTAAGTATCTATACATCCTAAAAGTGCTGCCACCTTTTTTCTCACATTCAGGTTTAAGAACCTCCGGTTTCTGATACAGTTCCATTTAGACAACTGACCTTAGAAGACAGGAAGAGAAATAAAGCACTAGTGCTTATTCTGAATGCCTTAAAAAAAAGCTTCCACATAGAACCCTTTTTAACTCCTCTTTGACAGCCAAATCCTTTCATCTATCCAGAACTTAATTTATTACAAAAACTAAGGTAAAACCTCAACTCATTATTTATAAGTAGCTTTTTCACTTCTGTCAACATAAAACATACAGTAAATGAAGTCTTTAGGAAGGGAATAAAACCACTAAGTATCTGAGGATACTTTAAAGTTCTCTTAAGAGGTAATTAAGATCTGCAAGAGTCTGAGAGTTTTTACTGAGGTATCAAAATGTTTCTGGGGGCATCCTGAAAAATATGTTATCATTGCAATATGACTATTTTGCATTTTATTTTGGTATTCTTACTTTAAAAGAAGGACTCAAAAAATTACTCAAGAAAGGACCTAGAAGAAAGAGTGATAAACTTCCCTATAGGCATGTCTATGAACTCAGGTGTTGGGAGAACTTGAGCAGGTCTTAAAATTATTAAGAAAACCTAGTGTTCACACACACATTGTCAGACACGTAAAAGTGTTGTCAGAAAGTCTCAACATAGAGAGTAGGTCTTGCTGAAGGTGACAGCTGACATTCAATTTCTGTGGATAAACCTCTACCTTCTTTTTAATATAGATGGCCATTATACTGAGCCTTTGCTTTCAATCACAGATTCAGTAAGGAACTAACACTGACACACCTAAATTTGGACATTAACTAACTTGCAGGACTCTCACAGATATAAGCCAGGTGGAGAGTGTGCAGAAGAAGCAACAGACACTCTAGCATTTCTGTTGATACCAGTAGGACTGACTAAGGCATACATTTTTACATCAGCATCAGCTAACTGATGAAAGGAGGTAGAGTCAAGTGAATACCATTAACACCAATACCTCATAACACTAGAGTTGTTATCTATTGCAACCACTGCTCAAAAAACAGAGCTCAACAATACCAAAAACTAAGCTCTCGTTAGGGACTAAAGCGACCAATTTTGTTTACAGAGGACCCAGGTTATCACTCCATACATATACCAAATATTCTACTCAAAAAACAGCAACTAAGTTTGTGTTTATTAAGGAGTAACTTAAAAACAGAAAGCAATCAGAAGAGTTATGGGAAAAGGAAAAAAAAAAAATCACACGTACTTCCCAGGAACTTGCCCAAGTCAGCTCCTGAAGCAAGAAAATAGAATGAGCAGCAAAAAGTTAGACAGAAAAACATAAGCAGAAATCAAAAGTTTGTTCCCCTCCACCCCAAGAAAACAGACACATAAGAATTAGGGTAAGAGACAGTACTATTATAACAGCAAACCGAGGACAGCAGGCCAAAGACTACTGGTGAAAAATTAGGTTTTATTCCATAAGCGTCACTTGGCAATGTCTCCTCTTGGCCTACAACTTGCCCCACTTCAGAGCGCAGTTACACAGAGTTGAAAGAGTGGAGACTACTTTGTTGATACTGAAACTACTTGTCTTGGATCAATACCAAACGTACACAATCCTGATCGATGCGCTCTTCAGCCTGCCAAGGCCTCTCCAGTCAAACACTGCTGGTCATTGCTGCTCTCAGCACCCTCCTGCCTGTGGGAGGAAGGCTCGAGTGCATGACCAGCCCCCTCCTTCCTCAGTTCCTGCAACCTGACAGGGCCGGGCGTGCTCGGAGCCGGGCACGGAGGCTTCAGTGAGGACGCACCTGCCCGCGGCACGGCCAAAACTCAGGCCCAGCGCCACAGGGCGGGGAGGAGACGAGCGAGTTCACCCGGGTCAGCACAAGGGGAGGCGGCGCCCGGGCCGCAGCTGCCAGCCCCGCAGGCTGCAAGGCGACGCGGCGCCCCGCCGCTGCCTGACAGGCACCGTCCCCCCACCGGGAGCGGCTGCCAAGGGGCCGTGCGGACGGGGCAAGGCCCGCACACTGGGGCCAGGCCCAGCGAGGCCCGCGGAGCGCAGCGGCGGCCGCGGGGGGCCCGCGCCGCCAGCCTGGCCCGGGGCGGCCTCCCTCCCGCTAGGCCACAGGGCGCCCCTGGCTGCGGCACCCCCTGCGCTGGGCGGACAGGGGCCGCGAGGGCCCGGCGCGGGGGCTCGGTGCGGCCCGGCAGGCGGGCGCGGCAGGGCGCGGCGAGGCGGCGGCGGTACCTGCGCTCCCGGACGGAGAGTCCCTCACGGCCACAGCGACTCCTCAGCCCCAACAACACAAGATGGCGGTTGCGCCGCCACGCAACGTCACGTGAGCTCGGGCCCCGCCTCCCCCGGCCTCCGCCTCGGGGACCCGGATGGGAAACGGGCGTCTCTCCCCTACCTCCTCCCCCCGCCCCCGCCGAAGCGCCGCCCGCGTGACGACACCGGGCGGGGCCGGCCTCGGGCGCGTGCGCGTTCGCTCGCGCCCGCTCCTCCCCCCGCGGCGGCGCGAGCGCCGCCTGTCGGAGGCGGGCGTCAGCGGGCGCCGCGGCGCCGCAAAGCCCTGTGGGAAGGAGGCGGTGCTGGGCGGCGCGGCGGTTGCTGCCGTTACCCGCCCCCTGCAGCTCCCTTTAGCTTCCCCCGGGCACTTCCATCTTGTCGGCGGCGTTAGAAACGCGCCCGATGCCGCCTGGCTGCGGGAGCTGGCGGCGCGCGAAGTGTTTGCGCGGGGTGTTGCCGTGCCGGTCCGCGCCGCGGCCCGCGTGGGTCAGGCCTGCCGCCACCAGTCGCGGGAGGGCCCTGCTGCTGCTGCTGGCAGCGAGAGAAGAGGCGCTGCGTGGCACAGCATCTCCTCTGATACCGAACTTCCTGATGGAAAAATTGTCAGGAGCCCACAGCACTCTTGTTCAGCTAAAAATACTTCATTTTTAGCCCTGAAACCCCCTACTAGTACAGGATGCAGAATAGCCCTGTGTGGTTATTTCAGCCTAAAAAAAACTGTTCTTAGTTGTTAGGGACTGTTGGAGAAATAACTCTTTGCAGCTGAAACAGTTTCACTCCAGCCATGACTTCAGCCACAAGCCATTTAGCCGTTTCTCTGCTCTTCTGGGTGAATAAGTACTTGTCATTGTGCACTGAATGTGGGCCAGAGATGATGCAACAGCGAGCACAAGCAATTCCTCTGGGATAACAGGTTGGAAGTTCATCATTCCTCACTCTTATTTTAGCTTGGAGCAACACGGGACTACCTCCCCCCAAAAAATCTTACCATGAAAATTCTCTTTTAGGAGGCTGGTTTGGAAAAGCAAAGCTCCCTAGCAAATGGCCGGCCCCTGATAAGTTAGATTTTTGATTCCTCCAGTTACTGCCACACAGCTTAATCCAATACCATTAACACTACGGCTAGGAAGAGATGCAACAGTGCATTTCAAGATGCCAGCAAGACATTTCAACTTCACTCCTGAAGTGGCTGTGCCATATTATTTGGCTTGTTGAACATGAGTAGGAGCACTCAAAAATGTTCTCACATCCTCTAGGGCAAGCTACATCTGAGATGGGAGAAATTTAAAACTTAGATTCCCCCCTCCAAGTTAACATAAAGATTACATTATTGAGAACAAAATTTCAAGAAGAGAGTGGAAAATGTCTCATCTGCAGACCTTAGCCTTTTTCTAAAATACCTCAAGGAAATTCAAATAGTATTTTTATGTAATAATAAATACTACTTAAGTCTTCCATAACACTCTTTCAAGCAGAACAGTGAGACTGTCATGAAAATACAGGAGTGTATCTGTGGAGTTATATTCCTCCATGGTTTAATTGTATGACCTCAGCTTATGTACTCTAGGTATGAAACCAGCTCACCAGCTAGTCTGACATTTACTATGGTGCTGAAGGCATGATGTACTTTAAGGTCCTCAGGGATACCATGCCAATTCAACTGCACTATTAAAAACCCAGGTGCAGGGAAATGGAATCTCTAATGAACCAAAAGGCATCCTTATTGACCAATCTTTTCCACCCCATCCTAGGTTGGAAGCAAGAGCCTGCCTACTTTACTATAGCAGTGGAGCTAGGAACACACAGCGGAGCCTTGAAAAGGTAACCAATCATACAGCAGCTCAGAAGATGTGGCAGAGTCTGTCATTTCTTCCCTCCTCACCTCCAGGTTTAGTTACTTTAAAAGGCAGCTACTCTGCTGATATACTAAGCATTTTGTCTGAGAACAGTCAGCATCTCAACAGACTCTCTTCCATGGGAATGGTGAACAGCTCTCATTTGCAAGGTCCCTAAAATAATAAAGCAACAGACAAGGCAAGCAGGTGAACATCTGACTAGCTTTTAAAGACAGTCATTTCAATGCATGTGACCTGTAGCTTATGCTGTGCATGTACCTTATTTGACTGTAGCCTGTGAATGTACCTTATGCTGAAAGACAGAGTACCACAAATATGCTCCTAGTTCTGCAGCATCCAGTTATTTTGAGATGTCATTCTTACACACTGCAAACTAAGCTTGAAAGGGAACTGTAAAGCCCTCTGGCCACTCCAATCTGTCTTGCCAAAAGATTTATTTGGACACTCCCAAAAGATCAAAATTTAGTTCAGTCACCTTAATCCTCACAGTCAGAGCTTGACCCCTTATCCAGGAATAACCTTGAGATAAGATTCTCCCTGTCATATTGTTTCCTTTTCCCTGAGCTTTTAAATGAATGATTTAAGGGAGGTCTTTCTCCCTTCTGGGAAAAACCCAAATCTATGATAGTGCTTTTTTATTTTATTTTAAAAACGACCAGCTCTCTAGGATTTCTCTCTTCATACTTCTCCTCCCCATCACAACACACAGTCACTTTGAGCACATCAGCAGTGCCAGACTGGTATCAGTGTAGCAGCAGGTACCAGAAGCCAGAGATGGGATTGCCTGTGGATTGGAGATTTATCTAGGCAACCTTTTTTTAAGCGCTTCTGCATAATCTAAAGACACTATGTTATTTAATCCAATAGTTATGAGCTAAACAGAACAACTTAAAGAACAATTAATTTCCAAACATCAGTTCTTATAGAACAAATTTGAAAACTTATGCTGCTGCACCTTAAAAAACACAGTACATCCAAAAGCACACACTGTTCACTAAATGTTCATTAAATACAGGCCCCAGCTAACAGCATCTGTTTGAATTGAACAAAACTACTCTAGAAGAAAACTGAACATTAAGAAACCTGACACTATTGTCCTGCATATACCAGAGAAGACAAACCTCACGGAAGAAAGCTAGGTGGAGAAAAAAAAAATCCAATTAGTCCAGCAGACAGACTGGGCACCCTTTGGGAAAAGGGCTAACTAGCAAAGTCTGCCCTTCAGAAGAAGGGCTAAGGAGTAAAGTCTTGACTACAGACAGACGACAAGTTTCAAGGCCTACTACTATTCTCCTTGGTGGGCAACTTCAGCAGCCCTTTTCTCCCTTATTTGTGAATCTGTCATCTTTTTCCACCCTCCCCTCCTGTTGCCCTGGGCTCTGTACCCAGCTGCATGTTACCTGCTGAACTTTGCAGAATTGCTATGCCAAGGCAGCAGTGTTTGCTGAATATCGGGAGCTGCAAAAAGGGAGGGGAGAGCAAGGAGCCTTCATCCCAATTTTACCTGACCTCAGAGACCTGAGGACTCACAGACATGTGGCAAATGCATGAGCTGCCCACAGATCACAGGGAAGTGCTAGACTGAAGATCTGCGGCAAATGCAGCATTTACATTTTCCATTTCATCGCTGGATCATGCTTGTAACAATGCCCGGTTAGGCCTCCCCCTTAGCCTGCCACACTGGCTGTGCCAGCAAAGCTTAGCTGATCAGCCTCAGCAGAAACAAGATATTTGGGAAACATTTGCAGATTGTCATGTATTCATTTTTCTCCTATAAAGGCAGGACGATGAAATGCAAAGAGAAATCTAGTTAGACCAACCTGCCCAGTTTCCAGCTGGGACAGTACTAGGGGCAGAGATGCAGGGTCTACTCCAAGGTAAGGGAAACTTGAGTCGTTCAGGTATCAACATTTTGCAGTGGACAGTATTTCAAATATTTGCACAGCCACATCCCATTTAGAAGAGAACTGCAAACACTAGGGCTTTTTACAGCAGAACTGCTGCATAGAAGTCGTAACAAGGGGCTGAACACTTCCCCACTTATCCAAGTCAGGACACCAACCTTTGGGGCTCAAACAGCAGAATGTTCAGGAGTAGGGAGTGTTACAATAGTAACAGTAGTTCCTGAACAAAACAGCATATTCAAGGGCCTAAAATAAACCGCAGGCAAGACTGGAGATAACAATGCTTTATTTGTACATTTCAGCAACAGGAGAAATAATTGAAGATGCAGTTATCTGCTTTGTTGTAAAGTATAAAAACATTTAATTATAAATATTTAGCTAAAAAAGCGTGATTTTATAAAATATAATCTGTGAAGATATATACACAGTTTAATTGTTTAGCAATTCTTTCACCTGACATTAAAGAGTAGAGGTTTTTCTATTTATTATTCCATGCTCACAGTTTAGTGCTCACAGTTTAAGAAGCAGAACAGACAAGTGAAAAGACAACTGATGAGTTCTGGTTTGGAAGGAAAAAAAAATGCACAGACTGGGGCAATTGCAGACGCTGAACTTGAGTAAATCTGTTGTTAGAGAAAGGTCTTGCCAAGGGAACACAGTTTTCCTTTGTCATGACCTGCAATGTATATGACATTTTAACATCTGTGGGCAAGTCTCCTGTGTTTGTGAAAGAAAATGGCTAAGTTTAGTGCAAGCCTTCTAAATTCAATCTGGCTAAATGCGCTAACCTGTCTGCTCTTATCTTCTTGAGCAGGGATTGCTCAGTATGCTCAGCTGGTTTTTATCTGTCACAGCTCTAATGAAATCAAACAGTCACCTATATGATTCAGGATAGGAGCAGATTTCCAAAGATAAAAATAGTGTGCCTTTCAGTCTCATAGTCCATCTGGCAATATCCCTTAAAAATCTGTTTCCTCGAAGTCTAAGGCTGGAAAAATACAGTGAAGTTGTACAGTACGCTAACATGATGGAATGTGAAAGAAGATGTATGGTCAGGCAACTCAGTTTTCTATTCCTTGTTTAAGGGACAGATTCCTGCTTTCAAAGTCTTGGAAAAAATCTCACCTCTTATTGAAAGGTTTATTATGGCACTTCAGAGAAGAAAAAGTGGAAGACCCACCAACATGCTGTTGGGCAGCAGAAAAGCTACAGGAAATCATAATTAACTTGATCCATGTCCCTAATAATGATCTTTCTCTTCACAGTGCTTTCACAGTGCCTGCGGCACAGGGCTTTGAGGAAGACAAGGGGAAGTCAAGGATGCGTGACAACACCCAACAGCAGTACAAACATACAGGAAATGGATCTGTACTTTGTACATCCCAATTTATACAAGACCTCACTACTTGCCTGTAAGCAAGGAATGAATTAATAAGGAGTTAAGAAAATGATGTACAGAAAAAGAGGAAAGAATGAAGTAGGCAAACACAACATTTGTCAGTGCTCACCCATGATTTGCTACCTGCTGTTTCTGCTTCAGGGTGACGTGCTCCTGACGGTTCAGAGCAAACAGCATGTACACAGCTCTTATGATTCGCATCGTTATGAGTGCATAGTAACTGCAAGAGTTGTGTCCTTAACAATTCAGAAGGATCTTCAAGAGAGGAAGGCTAGCAAAGCTGTAATGGATTTTAGGCAGAATCCAGGCAGTACTCTCCAGGTAGAACCCTGATCTGGGAAATGTACCAAGTCATGTGCAATCTCGGAGCGCATATTGGCTGGTCTGCTACTGGCTAAACGCAGACTTTAACTCTCTGAAAGCTGCTCGACGATGTCTCCTTTCCTCCTCTTCTCGCTTTCGCTCATCCTGCTCAGCTTTTATCTCTGCTTCAAACTTACTGGCTGAAGAAAGGGCTTGAACCTTTAGAGGAGAGAGACAGAGAGAGAGAGGAAAAAATAAGAGCATCAAACTGTGCAGAAGCAGAATCAGAGTCTGAACTACTCCCAAAAGAATAACACAGAGGACTGTTTGCCACACCTTCTGCCGCTTGCTATGAAGTTGTCAGGATGGGTCAAGTATTAATTACACTGAAGCACTTGGGTATTTATATCAAAAACTTGTTAGCTCAGTTGACTTTGACATCAATGCAGGAAAGGTCATTTACTATTACGTCACTAACAAATGACCAAAAATGCCATCAGTACTAAGTTAAACATTCTTTCCATAACTAGCCAGCATAGCTTAAGCTGTGAGCATGCATTGATAGAAACTGTTGCAGAAAACAGTTCTGAATCATAGCCAAATTTGAGAACATCATACTACGCCATGAATAATCAGCAGATCAAAGAGACATTGTTTATTTGCTGGCTATTTTTCCAGCTTTCTTTCCAGCTTTTATCTCAGTACATCTGCTGTGCAATAGCTGTGCTATGCTCTTGGGAAAAAACTTCTTATATAAACAGGCAGGATTATTTTCTAAGAGAGCTTTCAAAAAGGGTGCTTTGTCAGCTTCAAATGGTGCAAAGCTCTTTCTGCCAATCCCATAACTCTGTGTAGTAATTCTGATCCCAAAGGTTACACAGAGCTGCTCAAGAAAGAGATAGCTGAAATTGTGTATTCTAAAATACTTCGTTCACCAGTAAACTCAGGATGTCCCAATCGAGGGAAGTTTTGCAAATGAGAAAGTTAGTCCCTGTGCATTAGTTTCCAGGATGCTTTTTACTTTAAAAATGGTCAGCCGGCTAGTCATATAAAGCTCCCAGCCACAGGGTCACAAGTGGGCCAGTCAGCTCAGCGTCAGACCCACTGCTGTGATAGTGAAGCAAGCCATTTTAGCATTCACCAGTCTCTAGCACTAGAATACAACATACATGTTTGAATGGAAAAACAATGTCTGAGAAAGGAGAGGAACAAAATACTCATCCCCTTAGCTAGGAAGGAGCGTGGCAGAATCCTCAACTGGAAAGCAAGCAGGGATAGTGTCAGTGATACTGCATTGCCTAGTAGAGAAGGAACAGCAGGTCCATGGCCAGGTCCTGAATAGGACCTGCATACAGAGCTTATTCATGTCGCTCTGTGCCACACCATACCTTAGCTTCAAAGAAGTTCTTGGCTCCCTTGACTCCCTCAATGGAGACATCGATCTCTGACAGCTTTGCAAGTGTCATCAGGCCGCTGTCCTCCTCAAGCTCCCCAGCTGCAGCTTTATGGAAAATCAGCAGGAACTGGCAAAACAGATAAGAAATGTTCAAATTCTTCACTGAGGCTCAATTTAAAATGCAAGCAGTACAGACATTCACCTGTGGAGTAGGAATTTACATATTTTAGCAAAGGAAAGCAGGTCTATATAAACCTAGTGGCACCATGGAACTTGTACTCCAGTACACAGCTCTTCTGGACTTGAGGCAGACAGCTCAGAGGAAAAGAGATTTTCTGTGGAGGAGAGCCGTGGTGGGAGCACAGCTCCTACTGAGCCTAGGCTCTCAGATGGCAAGAGAAATGCAGCCATCTCCATCTGTCAAATGCTGTGTTCTCATCCTCCCACCAGCTTCCCTAGCGTTTTAGGGTCTCAGATCACATCCTACAACAACAAAGGCAGAAGACCAAAGTCAGCCCTGGCACAAACCTGAACCCAGTGCCTGCCTTCCCTGACCAGCTACATTGAGGTGCTAGTGCATTCCTCTCAGAGAGGACAGCAATTCAAGCCTGCACACTGGAGCGGGATCTGAGGACTGCCTATGCTGTGAACTTTGCCTTAGGCCCTTCCAAATATTGTGGTCTGCATGGTACAGGAGGGGAGAACAACATTATGGTCAAAGACACCAAGACAACAGAAGGTGGCCACTTCAACTCACACCCAGTCTAGGACATGGGAGAAGCTACTTAAATTTGCCCTTGGAGCTATGTTTCAGTTTGTTCTGGGGAGCCCAGACTTGTTTAGCTAAAGTTAGGAAAGCCTCTATTTCTGTTGTGTCAATTAAATAACATAGGAGAGCTTCTCTAGCGTACCTCTCAGTGCTCAGGACAGACTCATACCCTTGGGAGTCAGCAATGGTGTGAACAAGCATTTTCTGCAGAGCAACTTGTGTTGAAGCCTTTGTCCTGCACTGAACAAATTGAGTCACTAGAGCAGAGCACGTATCAGCAAGTGAATCGTAAAGGGAAACAAAAAACCCAGCCATATTATGGGCCAGAAAAGCGTATTTTCTACAAGAGGAACAAGACCAGCCTGTTTAAAAATAAAGATCTTTTCACCATCTTTCAATGATAACTGAACTCCAAGATATGGATAATTTAAGTGCAATTGTAGAGGTCTTGTAACTCTCCCTGCTGCTCTTGACCACCCCCAGCAAGGGGTCTCAAAGCTTGGCACAGCACTGAAAGAACAGAAGTGAGGGAAAGGGGACAAGAGGAATGAAGACGGTTCACTGCACTACTTTGGTCCAGCGTGGAGGGCTCCAAACACCACACAGGATGCTGTGAAATCCACCTGCATGGAGGTGTCTGACATCTTAGCGCCGCGCTCCCTAACCACCCAGGTTTGGGACTTTGCTTGTTCCTACAGAGAGCCCATGTTATCCCAGAGGAGGGCAGCAGAGTCCCAGTATCCACCCTGCAGCCAGCCCCTGATGCACTCTCCTTTTTCCAGGAGCTTACAGAAGCAGACTGAGATGCAAGAGTTTGGGAAGGTCTCCCAGGAGGAAGGGTGGGGAGATGACAGCAGTCCTGGCTGCCCTCTCACAGATGCCGTGCTACCAGGCCTTGCTTTGTGCAACAGCCTTGTAACCCATGCGTGCTCAGTACAGAGCTGCCAGAAAGCAGGTTACTTGGGGAAGACAGCTTCCCACTCTCTCCAAACACATGTAACACATTAAACAATACTCTGCTGAGCAGACTAGCCCACTCAAAGAGACCAACAGTCCAAGACATCTTCTTGCTCTGCTCAGATCTGCTGGGTTCAGGCTTGTTCCTCTCCTCCTCCAACATAGAACAGTGAGACATTGCAGCCAGGCTGGCATTAGTCATGGTTCCTCCTTGCAGTTTCTGCTCCACCCTGCAAAGTCCCACTTCCTGGCATCTAAAAAGGGCAGTGGAAGCAGAGCAATCCTGAGGAGGCCTGCTGCAGCTGCCACACGGGGAGGGACTGGAAACACCCAGTCACAAGAACAAGTGTGCATGAGTCACCCTGAAACTAGGGGACAGGGCAGCATTCCTCCAGCTGACATTGGCTGCTGCTGCAGCCAGGAAGAGTGGGCTGCACCAAAAAGCACAAGGAGCTGAATGAGCTCTAGAGGCAGCCCAAGAACTGGGCAGGATCACACTGGCTTTCCCAGGAGCCAGGGAGCAATCCCCTTCCATTTCGTCTCACTGACCTTGTTATATGCCCTCTAAGTATCAGTCCTCCCTGAACAGGGAGCATCAGGAATTTGCTTGCGATTTCCTGAACTGTGCAGGAAACCAAAGTGCAGATGTGCTCCTTTCCTAACTCTTGTTTCACACCCAATGTTGGGTGTGAGACATCACATTAAGCTAAGCCTCAAATATCAGAGAAGACACAGTGAATAATACTAGTTTTAAAAACCCTGCTCTCAAGGGGCAGGACATGCTCTTTCTACCCAACTAACCTGGTAGAGACAAGAAATATACCCAGTCTTGCATCCTGAGTGGTCTAATAGCTGTCCTGCAGTGCCAGGTCTCACAGCAGTGCTCGAGTTGAAGAGCCCCCGAGGGCACCGTGCATCCTTAGGGGTGTGAGGGGACATGAGACTGACTGGCACCAGCAGTCTTGAAACAGCTTGCCAGAAAAGCAGTGGCACCCAAAACTGGTTTTCACAAACCCTGCTAGCAAACACAACATGGGTCAGCATTTAAACACTTCAGTGTGGGTGTGAAAGAGCGTGGGTGGATTTCCGTGGGTTCTAGATAACAGCTCAAGTTAGACATTGCTATTATAGTAATTAATCCTAGTTTCCTGTGCAAGTTACAGAAATTAATGTTCATGCATTTTTTCCCCATCACTGTATCTGATGTTTAAATCTGAACTGTTTTACTCAACTCATGGAGAAAGGCTAGTGCAGTTGATTGATGATGTATTGATGGACTTTGAATGGTCAGAAGTCAGCTTTCCTAGGGAGCCAGCAGTTCATCAGCAGGAAGTCAGCCCAATACAAGCCTGCTTTCCAGCTTACGTGTGAAGGGAAGACTCAGAGCTTTTCAAAGCAACAACAAAAGGTGACCTGTTGCAAACCAGAAGAGATTCCAGTCATTCCCTAGTGCTGCTGAGAGAAGCGCACCTCCAGGCAGGTATGTCAGGGCTTGTTTTAGAATCATAGAATAGAATCATAGAATCAGGAAGGTTGGAAGGGACCTCTGGAGATCATCTAGTCCAACCTCCCTGTTCAGCAGGGTCATCTAGAGCGTGTTAGACAGGGTTGCATCCAGGCAGGCCTTGAATATCTCCAGAGGAGGAGACTCCACAACCTCTCCTGGGCAACCTGTGCCTGTTCTTCACTCTCACAGTGAAAAAATTTCCCCTCACATTCAGGCCAAACTTCCTGTGCTTCATTTTCTGCCCATGGCCTCTTGTCCTGTCACACGGGACTACTGAAAAGAGTCCGGCCCCATCCCCTTGACACTCTCCCTTCAGGTACTTGTACACATTGATAAGATCCCCCCTCAGTCTTCTCTTCCCCAGGCTAAACAGGCCCAGCTCTCGCAGCCGTTCCTCATAGGGCAGATGCTCCAGCCCTCAAACCCTCCGTGTTTTCCCCCAGAGAGGCAGGGAGGAGGCCTCCAGTGCTTCAATTACACACTGAGTTCAGACACATTTAAGCTAGGATTTCTCCTTTGTTGTCACAGTGGTCCAAGTCAGTTTGGATGCTCTCCCCACGCCTGCTAGTTACCACTGAAGGCAAGGGAAGCAGGACACGGCCATGGCAGCTTGTTCAGCCCCCTGCACCCACAAGGAAGCTGTCTCTCAGCCCTTCCTCTGCCTGAACAGCGGAGCTGGACTTGTGTTTCTTGCCTCACTGCAGATGTGCCAAGAAGCATCCTGCTCCTCTACCACAGGAAGCTTTGGATGTGTGCCAAGGCTGCTGTGCTCAGAGTGTAATTTGGCCCCAGAGCTCCGTCAGTGACATTGTCTCATTCCAAGCCATGCACCATTGAAGCTTGTTTGCTTGACCATCATTTTGCATCTGGCTAGGTGCTCCAGCAGCACCAGCTGCCACATGCAGCATGCCAAGGGCTGGCAGGCTGGCTGACAGGCGGCCACGCAAGGGACTGTACTCCAAACAGGTGGCAGTAGAAGAGGAGGTTTGCTGCACAGCGCTGCCAGGAAGGCGCAGCAGGATCTTCCAGAGCTCTGGGGGATAAAGGGACTTCTTTTTCACAGGAGAGAGCATCTGCAGCACTGCTCAAATAGCCAAAGCTGTCCCTTGCACTTCAGTGTGGGAAGGCAGGCCCAGGCACACGTAGCGGGGCAGAGGGCTCCTCCAACATGTGCAGGGATTTGGCAGTCTCAGCTACCTATCTGCACCAGTATCTGTGCTGCCTCCTGCACTTACCTTCCCCCTAGTCTGACCTGGGGCCAAGGACATTGTGCTCTTCCTGCTCCACTGGATTCTTTGCTACCCTGAGGGCGACTTTTGACTCCAGAGCAGTCTAGTTCACCTCTGACCAGGCACATCCTTCCCTGCCAGGTGAGCTGCTGGCCTAGAGCTTTGCTGGCACAAAGTGACAAACTCTCACCTCTCAGATTTGTCTCTCTCCACACCAGCCTGGCCCTGTAAAAATCAGTCTTTTGTCTGTCTTCTACTGCTGAGTTCTTATAGCAAAACTGGAGCTTGCAGCCCTGCCTGTCCCCGCAGCCTTTCAGCTCCCTCAGCACCTGCTTGCAGAGCAGGTTCCTCAGAGACGCAGCCGCCGTGCCAGCGAATCCACCTCCTGTGCACTGCCATGCACCAAGCCTTTGACTCCAAGCCCTCCCCTGAGGGGACTGGCACAGTGGCTGGCAGTATTCCTCCAAGCAACAGCAGGAGCATGGAGTACAACAGGGGATGAAGCAAGAGCATGGGAACAGGAACATGTAAGGGCTTTCACCACAGCTGGCTTTCTGCTCTAGAGGGCAGGCAGCATCCTCTTCCTCTCCCCCTGCCCTCACAAGGAGCCCAGCAATTCCCAAGTCTCCTTCACTCCTTACAACCAGGACTCCAGGCAGGACACAGTACAGCAAAGTCTGAACGGAAAGTGAGTTGGTTTGACATGACAGCGCAGAGAAACTACGCAGCAGCTCGCCCAACACCTTCACACCCCTGACCAGCTCAGCAAGAGCAACCACATGCCCTGCTGGGGCCTTCCTGCTCTCTCCCCCACACTCTGACACTGCCAAAGGTGCTGGCACTTCCAAAATGAAAAGCTTGTTCCCTGAGATAGAGGGCCCTGCACCTTATCAGCACAACCAAATCCCCTCTGTGAGGGACATGGCAAGAGCACAGCCCTTTCAGAAACAAGGAAGCCCAGCTGCTCAGGGCTCATCTCAAAAGCCTCCTGCAGGAGGAGGAAGCAGTGCAGTAGAAAAGCCATCAAAAAGCTGCTTATGTCCTGCAGTTGTCCCTTGCCCTGTCTAAGAGACTATTAGTTAATTTAGAAAGCCACCGCATTACGCACATTACTGGATCAGGGAGCAACGCAAGCCTAGTAGAAGATGTAACAGGGTGTTATGGTACCTGGGCTCCCTTGTGCTGAGATAAGGGTTGAGTACACTTCACTGCATACAGGTTGCTGCTGAGATTTCTTTTCTTCCTTTACACACCAACAATTCTTGCCCTGTCCATGCCACACTCAGCTGCCCCCTGTACAGGACTGACACCCCAGCAGCGAGGAACAGACCCATTAGCTGTGTGCCTCTGTTGAGATAGCATTATGTACTCAACTACAGCATCACTGAGTTTAAACCTCTGCGCAGATACAGCCACCTTCATAAAGCTTGCAGCAGCTATGCACTGCACAATGCAGAGCCATCCAAAAGAAGCTGGAAAGCCTGGGGAAGCCTTCAGTGCCTCCCCGCGAGGCAGACGGCTCTGAGCAGAGCCTTGGCCTGTACCTGAAAGGAGGTCTGAGCCACTGTATCACAGCAGCCCAACAGTACCTCATGACTGCAAGACCATGCCAAATCTGTGTCACTCCCACCAGGACAGGTAGCTGCCAGTGCTGCCCAGGCAGCTGCAGCAAGGCTTCCCAAAGCAAGAAGTCCTGGTGCACTTCAGGGCCTGGTACCATTACTACCACATGGAGAAAGACACAAACACATAGTGCTCCACACCCAGGGCTCCTCAGGATGTGTCCCACCATGGGCACTAGTAAGTTCACACACTTCCCACCTTGCACACGTGGAGGGGATGCAGCTATGGCTGCAACAGAGCCTGGCTGCTTCCTCTCACAAGTCCACAGCCACATCCCCATTTTCCCCCGCGGCCACCCTTACCTCACGGAAGCTGAGCTTCCCATCAAAGTCTTCATCCACCTCCTTAATCATGTTCTTCAGGCCCAAGTGGGTCTGTGGGGCCCCCAGCTTTTCCATCATAAGTTTCAGCTCCATCAGGTCAATGTACCCATCCCGTCCCGAGTCATACCTGCAGGGTGCAAAGGAGAGGGGGTCAGCCTTCAGCACACCCCATCCAGGGCAATGCAAAAGCATCTTACCAGAAGAGGAACTGGGCAAATGGATAAAGTCACAGGGTGATTCAAGGCTTGGAGGAGAGGGGAAGTTGCATGACAGAAGCCAGTGCTGAAATATATTAAGCTTTGGGAAGGAGCAGACAGCCTGCAGAGCTATTTCACACAAGAGGGAAGTGCTCAAGGCCAAATCACCACACAGGAGGAGAACAAGGGAACCGTGCTCATCTTGGTGGCATTCCTGCTTCCCCCACTTGCACGGCTGGTACAAGGGTTACTTCCCACACAGCTCACACCATGCACCAGCATGGCACAGCACAGGCATCCCAGAGCCAGCTACTGCTTTGTGTCTCACGCTCCTGTAGAGGAGAAAAAGGGAGCATGGACCAACCAGGACCTCCCAGAAGAAAAAGGATATCATTGCTTGTAAGCACAATATGTCTTGTCTAGCTGTTAAGATCTTTCCTCTCTGAAATGCTTTTATGCCACACAAGTGCTTAGCTTCAGGGAAGCTGTTTATCAGTGCCCCTGGGCAGAACAGAAAGTGGGGCCCAGAGGGAGAGCATGATGCACTAAGATAGTTCCAGCTGGCGCCCAAGGACTGCGTCGGGGGGCCTTACACCAGGAGAAGAAACAAATGCTCACACCCTGAGAAGGGGGATGGTGTTAGGAGCAAGACTAGAATGGGAACAAGCTCCTATGAGAACAGGAAAGACTGCAAGGACTGCTAGAAACCTTCCCACCAGGAGATCACCCACGCACATGCTTCAGGAACAGAGGCAATGACCCACAGCAGAGTGTCTGCAAAGCTGAGCAAGAGGAGAAGGGAAGAACAACCATCTTTATAACATGCCTTTGTTGGAAAGTGAGCAAAGGTTGGGCTGGGGGAGGTAAAGAAAGAGTCAGAGTCTTGTTGGAGAAGATACAAGAGTGCAGCAAGTTGGGCAGTAACTTCCCGGCAGCACGGAGGCCAGCGGCAGTCCTGCCGGCAGGATGGGGAGCAGGGATGCAGTGCCGCTCCGAGTGGAGCCATGGGCTCGCTCTGGAGGGGCGGCCGAGGAGCTGCAGGGCTCTGACGTGCTCTCAGATGAGCTGCTGGGACAGCTCCACCCGCAGGAGCACCTCTTTGCACTGCCGTAGCTATACTGCAGGTGCTCAGCCCCTTCCCAGACCCAAGGCTGGAACCAACTTACAAAATTAAAACCCACAGATGAAGGCAGGCAGAAGTGACTTGTACGGGAAGCCGGACCACTCACAGGCAACCATGGCAGGGACAAGAGGGCAGATGGCCACAAAGATTTCAGGGCTCAGCCTGCACCTTGTCCTCCCTAGCCACTTCCCGCAGGTGCGAGCAAAGCATCCGGCCACAGATGCTTAAATCCACAGGGATTTAAAGCTTCCAAGCCCACGGGCCAAGTGTTCTGCTAGTAGAGAGCCCCATGGTGGAGCTCAGCTCTGGGGCACAGTGGCTCCCTGCCAGGCCTCCCCCCCCTCACCTCACCAAGGCAGAATTACATCCTTCCGACGGCTGGGAGAGGCAACCCCAGGCACACCGTTAAAGCTCCCTGCTTTGGCAGGAGCAGTCAGGCGTTTCTGCCTGTCACCCTTCATTTGCTATTAGCTCACCTCCAAAACAAGCAGTGCCTGTGGCCACCCCAGACAGACCAGCACAGTTGTGGTTCCCCTGGAAGATGGTGCTTTCCAGCTGGCATAGCTCGCAGCCGCAAAGAAAGCCATGGCAGAGGAGGGCACGAACACAGCCACGTGCCCCTGAGCTGCCTGCTGGCACAGGCAGCGTGAGGCTGGGTCACCACCAAGAGCATCCCCTGCCCAGGTCCTGCTGATTGCAGGGATGCTGCTCTCCCAAGACTGTGGTGGCCTTCGAGGCACCAAGCCAGGGCCTGGTGCAAGAGATACCAGCACTACCCTTCTCCAGAAGCTGGAGCTGCAGTCAGCCTCACCATTGCTTTTCCAGAGAGCCCCACCACCTACAAAAACAATTTTAGACTGTCTGTGCCTCTTTCCTCCTTCCCCCCACCTCTTCCTTCAAAAGGGCCAACACTCTAGGTCCGAGTGACCCTGAAGGGCAGGAAAAGAGGTCCCTCACAAGCTCCCTACCACCAGGCTGGCTCGTACCCGCCTTGTGCTACTGATCTGCCTGATGCACTCTGCCTTCAGCAAATCCAAAATGCTCTCCAACTTGGTGGGCTTGCGTAAAATGAGCAGAGCACAGAAACTTCTGTGGGAGCAGAAAGCGGGTCACAGACCTCACAAGTCAGAGGAAAGAAGGGCGCTAGGTTTATTGCTGCAAGGAAGAAGCCAGTTAAAATTAAGCTATGTGTTAGCATCCCTCCGAAGCCCAGCGCCGAGCTGCATTTTCAAGGTCTCACCGAAATGTAATAGGTGCACTCTCCCCCATATTGAATCATCAGATTGCCTTTCCTTTAAGTTTGGGAGAAAGGCTTGGGAAAGGTTTTTCCCCTCTGAAATACAGCAGATGCAGTTGTGATGTTTTGTCAGCCAAAGCAGCAGCGAGTGTTGTGGCAGGGTGGCACCCGGGACCGAGGGCTTTTTCAGGCCCCAGGAGCTAACGCTTGTTGGGGGCCAGCACATCCAGGTCTCCCCAGGGCATCGAGCCCGCCTGAGGGCGAAGACACCGCCTGAAGGGGTTAACCGGCCGTCGGGCACGGCTTCAGGGCTCTGTCCTCCCAGTGAAGAGTAGCACAAAGCAAGAATTGTGCAAAACAAGGTCTCGTCAGCAGCGGGCCGCAGGGCAGAGCAACACGCCGTACCGGCCCCACAATAGCGCTCAGTGCGCGGCGCCGGCAGGACAGGCCGCCCAGGGGCTCGGGGCCGCGGCACGCCGGAGGAAAGCTCCCCGGGGACAGCAGGCACCGAGAGCCACCCCGAAACAGCGTTACGAGCACCGTACGGTTGGGACAGGAGGAGGGACGGACAGACGGAGAGGACATGGGCCCTCAGCACGAGCAGCACCCTGCAAACTGCTGCATTTCCTCCCCGCCCCCACCCGCCTCCTAAAACAGCCCGAGTATTTTAGGACCTCGGTACATCCAGCCGGCCGCCACGGAGCTGCACAGCCAGACTATTTAGGGACAGGCATATTTATAGGCCTTGGGAAAGCGTAATTCATTCCCTGTCACGCCCCAGCCCTGCGCTCTCGCAGGCGCAGGCACTCTGAGCAGCAGGGCACGGCGCCGGCTGTACTTCCAGGTGCACAACCGAAGCAGGGAGCATCACTCCTGACGCTCCTTGGCCCCAACCAAAATCCCCTTATCCACCTTTCGGGAGCTCCTGCGCAGGGCTCTGGGCTGCATCCAGCCCCCAACACCACTTTCACCTGTTTCACTGCTGACTGTCAGCCCTCCGGAGCAGGGCAGGCAGCGAGAGGAGCCAGCAGAGACATCTCGCTCCTTGGGCATCCAGGAGCTGGGGCAGCAGCTCCAGCACAAACTCAGCCAAGGGTGCCAAGGCCCAGGCCAGCCCCGAAGGGGACAGGAGGGTTCCCGCTTGCAACGGTCCGGTGAGAGCCCCGGGGTGAGCTAGGACGCCGAGCACTGCTACAAGCCCTACCGCCAGCAGCATAAGGGTTTGCAGCGCGGCCACATCGACATTCCTGGCAGCAGATAAGGCACCCGCGCCTGCCAAAATCCGCTGCAACGAGGATGCACCCAGATTCCCACACTGGCTGGCTTCCACCTGGCTGCAAAACGTGCCCAGCTCCTGAAATGCTGGAGGAAGAAAAGACATCGCAGAAGTTTGGGAAGGGAAGAGGGAATACTTGCTTAAGAGGAAGAAGTCTGTTGTGTACAGTCACTGCCCAAGAAATACCCCAAGCCACTTCCCTTGGGAGACAGAACAGGTTTTCCACATCAGAGCAGTGACCAGGGTGCTCAGGACCAAAGGTGGTGTTACACAGCACAAGAAGGGGTACAGGGTAATTTTATACCTCAGAAGAAAAAGGAAGGAGGGAGAAGGGAGAAAAAAAGGAAGTGCTGAGAACTGTATTACCAGCATTGAGACGGCAACCCTCTCCTCAACAACCTGAAAAACACCAAGAGGGAAAAAAAAAAGCATTGTTGAATGGGAATTCTCAAGTCCTGGAGGATCAGAGCAGTTTGTAGGTGTCTGCCCTTCTGAAAAAGGGCTGGAAGAAGGGCCTGTACTCTCTGTGTACATTCATATACCTGAGCTCACTCCACAGGCTGTGGGCAACTGCAGACCTGACCTGCAACTCCTGCATGCTGCAATGGCCCAGTACAGGCTTTGAAATGAAGTTGTTGCAGAGTAATGGTGCTGAAGTAGTAATAATGCTATCCTAAATATTTCAAAATCCTTTCTAAGTAGCACTTTATTTCCTCTCAGCTTTACATTTCATCGGGAGCTTGGAAAGCAATTACTCCCCCCTGCCAGGCAGCTGGAGACATGGATGGCTTCCTGGGTCAGCAAGAGTTTGGGGGGCTTCTCGGCCATACACTGCTCCCTCTCGTCCGCCCCAGCACAGGTGGCAGGAGTTCTCCCCACTTGGCACCAGGGTGAACATGCGCAGCCCTACAGGACTGCTGCTCTCAGAGGGGGGCAAGGGCAAGACAACCATCTCCTTTGCCAAGCAAAGACTTCCCCCAAGACGCCGTGCAAGACCTCGCTTGGCACCGAGGGTGACGAGTCTCCCTTAGGACCTTCCTCCTATCTCACAGATTAAGCTAATCTGATAGATCTTTTCTTCCTGCCCACAGCACAGCCCCATCCTCACCCCTTTCCCAAGTGCTTGCCCCGGGCTGCCATTTGCCCAGGCAGACTGGCACCAAGGTGAGCTGTAAGACTCCAGAGCTCCAGAGAGTTTGCTTGCAAGACTTTGGGAAGAGAGGTTATCATGGTTACTGAGGTCCCCGCATATCGTCAGAACAGGCAGCTAATTAGGTCACAGTATAATTAGCTTGAGCTGCAGATTTCCTGGTCCCGCTGCCACGGAAAGGAAAAAACCCACCCAATAGCTCCCAGAGCCACCAGAGGCCTGGCCATGCTTTTCTGGCTCTTTAGTGTCCTGCAAAGCTGGGGCCACCACACAGCCCCAAGCCCCCAGGGGGGCAGAGGGCAGCCACCCATATTCCCCTCTGCAGCCGACAAGCAGGAACAGTGCCGGGGGAACGCTGCAATGCAAGGGGGAGACACGAGCCTGGCCAAGGTAACACCTGCGAGAGGCGAGCGAGCACCAAAGAGGAGCTGAAGCAGAGCTCCCAAACTGCTCCAGTCACCACTAACCAGACCAATAACCCCTGGATTAGGGACAGAGCAAGCGAATGGAGTAGGTCGTCTTACAGCCCCCAGTGAAAGTCCCTTCCACCCTGGGTCTGGTTCAAGGAAAACTGACCTGAACATGGGACTTGGCCATAGGAACATGGGACCTTGCCATGGAAAGACCCCAAGGAGGTCACAGAAGCTGGGCCTCCAGCACCAGAGGGAACTTTTTACCTGCACCCTGTTCATGAGAGCAGGGCTGAGCCTCACCACTGGCAGCCTTGACATTAGTCCCGGGGAAGTCCCATTCCCAGAAGAAATACATCACATCAGCAAAGCACCAAGGAGTCAGGAAAGCCCCATGTTCTGGTCAGCCCTTCCTCTCCCACCCTGACTCGGGGCAGCCTGAGCTACCATCAGTCATTAGCAACTCCACCTAGCCCCGCTGCAGCACCCTGGACCTGCCCACAGTCACAACGTCAGTCTGAATTACAGATTTACCAGCACTTTTCTATGCAAGAAGCTCTCACTCCCAACACAAGTCTGCAACACCAAGCATGATCTCCCCTCCTAGCAGGGGATCACAAGACAGAGACTGAGAGGGAGAAAGGTTGTTCAGAGCTTTTCAGCTTATGTAAGAGGCAAGAAAAAGCAAAGAAAGAAGAAGAATGGGGCTGTCCGGCTCACAAAAAAGCTGTAGATCTCCAGCTGACCTTCAGACAGGAAGGTTTCTAAGGGGAGATGAGGATTTTCTGTTCTCCCTGCTTCCCAAGAGACACAAGCAGATACCTCAATCAAATTAGAAGTAGCTGTAAATTGATAAGAAGCAATTTCAAACAGGAAATTAGACATTAGAAACCTGACATCCTGTGGCAAAGGGATGATAGCCCTGTCTGACAAGTGTTTTTTTTTTTTTTTTTTAACATAACTAGGAAAGATCCCGGACTGTGGTAGCCAGGGCCAACAAGCCGTACAAAGAATAAAAGCCTTAATCGCAAGGTTTAATTCAAGCTGTGACTGGCAGGAATTAAGGGAAAGGTTTCCTCACCTCCTGCAGCACGTGGTGCTGGCCAACGCTCGAAACAGGTCACCGGGGCCAGACAGAGCGGAGACCTGGCGCGGAGTGACAAACTCCAGGTTGGCCTGGAGGGGTCTGCTGCCCTCCTCCGCGCAGGGGAGGGCAGCGGAGCACCGCACGGCCCGGCAGGCCACCTTCGAGGCCGCGGCGCGCTCCGCGTCTTTGTTTTTTGGCACAACCAGCCAGCTCTCAGCTGCAACAGTCCTCACAGGGCAGGCAATGTTTTCCAGCCACAGCAAACAGCTGATTAGCATTCAACTGAAAAGCCGAGGTTTCCCACTTGCAAGGCCTGCATTTAATGAGCTCATTGTCTAAAAATTCAGCTGTAATTCAGCTCTTCCACTTTTCCTTCCCCAAACCACCGCCACTGTTTCCCCAAGCCCTGCTGCGGCAGCACCACTGCCCGCTCCCAGCTGCTACAGGCAGCCCAGCAGCAGGCAGCACGGCTCATCCCCTGCCCTCCGAGGGGCGCGGGGGGCCGAGCAGAGCCCCCAAACACACAGCAGCCCTCGCACCTCACCCACACCCACCGGTCCCGCTTCCCAAAGGCTCTGGGGATGCTCGGGGGGCCCGGGCACAGGGAGGCACCGGGGCCAGAGCATCACCCGGGCAAGGGCCACGGCGCCGCGCACCCTCGACGAGGGCGGGAACGCACCCGGCACCGGGGCCGCACAGCGGGAGCGCGCCCGCCCCTCACCGCCGCCGCGGGGCACTCACAGGCGGAACATGCGCTCCATGTCCTTGATCTGCCGGCGGCTGAACTCCTTGAACTCCGTGTAGGGGTTGAAGACCTTGGCCTGCCGCGGCTGCGCCGTGCCCTCGTTGATGTCCTGCCGCCGGCTCAGCTTGGCGCTCAGCTCCGAGTCGGCGTTGGCCGTCAGGCAGCTCCGCTCCGCCTCGCCTCCCCCCTCCTCCTCCTCCTCCTGCTCCTGGCCGCCGCCGCCGGGCTCCCCCCCGGCGCCCGGCCCGCTCTCCTCCAGCAGCAGCCGGCGCTGCAGCTTCTGCGCCAGCTCCTCCGAGGCCATGGCCGGCCGCAAGCGCCGCTCCCCGGGCCGCCGCGCTGCCGCCGCCGCGCCCGGACCTG
>NW_028186564.1:373094-374186 GCF_003343005.1 Rhea americana
CCGGCCGGGGGCGGGGCCCTGCGCTGGCAGCGGCCGTGGGGCGAAGCAGGCGCCAAGGTGTCGCCCCCGAAGCGCGCGCGATCCAGGCATCCGAGCTTCCCGCTTAGGTTGCACATCATCTCCTGAGCCAGTAGCAGCCTGACGCTGGAGAGACACACCAAGGGCCCCTAAAAAGGAGTAACTATTAAAAGATTTCTAATAGGATTGTTTTCCCCAGTGAGAAATCAGTGGTGCAGATGCAACACTTCCCAGCAACTGCTCTGCTCCCTCCATGTGCAACAAAGTCTTCTCCGAGATGGGCCCAGAGTCCCCAGGTCCCCGGCTGCGGGGCTGCATGGGCGGACACACGGTGCTACGTGGGGGAGCAGGTGAGCGCCCGCTGGAAACACGCCAGGCTTTGTACTCCACGTGCACCAGGGCCGAGGAGCAGCCATGCCCTCAGCCCTGGCTGGTGGGAACGTGGCCATGGAGGGACAAGCTGGTGCGCTGTGGGGTGGTGAGCCCATGTGCGCACCGCTAGGGTGATGGCCAGCTACAACACAATGAGGTTGCCATCTGGTGGAAAGATCTGCACGGGGTGTGAGATCGGCAGCTGTGCAAGTGAGGCAAGTACTCTCATCTCTGAACTGCAGAGCACCAACACAAGCAGAGCTAATCTCTTATCAAAGTGAGGTGAAACATGGTGAGGAAGCCTCAGGACAACACGCCCTCGGCAATCCGCTCTACACAACCGGGGCAGCAGCACTGCATGGTGCAAAGGTGCAAAAGCAGGTGGAGACATCACTCTGAAAAGGTACCTAAGGCTCAAACTCCATCCATGCAGTAACTCTGGAGCTGTCTTTAAAAATCGAACGACACCTGCACATACACCTCTGAGGACAAAAAACCAGAGATGGACACAAAGAGTTACACACTCAAGTACAAGGTAACCAACTGAGGCACGTTTTGTGACCTCACACCCGATCAGGAAACAGAAAGAGCTGGTTCATTAAGGGCTGCATCTACAACAGCTCAAGGGCATAAAACTCATGGCTGTTCTGTTGCTCTAGCAGACGATAAGATCAGTGTCCAGATTTGGCCGTTTTGCGGGGG